>NW_006204133.1:6818855-6844406 GCF_000334495.1 Tupaia belangeri chinensis
CGCAGACCTCAGCGGGAAGGCAACCACCATACACAGGCCTTGTGTGGGTTGTCTCACTTTTACTATTTTATTAAGCTCCTAGAAGTTACCATGAGCCATCCATGAATGCCCTCACTCACAGGTGAAGAGGCCAGAAAGCCAAACCAAGTGGAACAGACACCCTGCCTGGCCAATGACAGAGCAGACAAGGGAGCCCAGGTCCGCCTCCTCCCAGTCTCTTCCTTTTTCTTCTCACCCTTTGAGTTTTCACCTCATAGAGCTGGGAAGGTCGGGAGAGAACCCACATGCTACTGCTAAGGAGACTCAGCTCCAGGCCAAATAATGACCTCAGCACTCTTTCTCCAAAGCCAAACTGGCAGGCTTGGTTGATTCCAATGTAAGAGTCCAACCCTCTCTGTGCCTCCTCTTCCTGTAAAATTGGGATGGGGATAGTCCTCAGCTCCAAGGCTCCCTGGATAGTTCATACTCAGCTCCTAGGACAGTGAGTGCCCAGCCGGGATGAGCTCTTGTGAATGCTGGTCGTTTTCTATCACCCAGCTCACAGACACTGCGAAGTGGTTGGGTTGTTGAGTTGACAGCTGAGGTTAAATATGGCACTGCCTCATCTATTGCAGATAGTTCACAGTTCATAGAAAAATGAAATTAAAATGGTAGTTTAGTTTGGTGCAAAACATTTTTTAAACCCGCATGTATTTTTGTCGTGCTACGCACTTTCCATTCCCTTTTTGAAGACCTTGTGTTGTTACAGCCTTCCTTGGTTTTCCTGGATCAACTTGCTGAGCAGCAATAAGGTGAAGCCCCAGGTTGCTATGGCCCTTCAGGTCTCCCTTCTCCCCACTCCTCCACTGCATCTGAAGGGCACAGAGAGCCAGACCAGCCAGGGCCCAGCAGGGACCCCAGGTAGTCTCATAACTACCGCTCCCTGCTTCCCTTCACACCCTCTCCCTCCCTCCACTCCTACTTTCTTTTTCCTCTTATTTCAGTCCTTCTTGCAGTGACACCTTCATTGGGCATCTTGCTGCTTCCCTAGTTCATCCTACAGTGGGAGAGAGAGGGGAGAGAGACTCTCTGAGCACCGGTCTTGGGACAGACTGTCGATGGGCACTCGATGTCATCGTCCTTATTTGGGCTCACGACAACCTGATGACATGGAGACTGTTGTTCCCCCTTTGTGAAGGGACAGTACATACACATTCGCAACAGGGACACTCGGACTGTCTAGGTTTGCCTCTCTGTGCTGACCCTTGTTGAGCTTTTTTTTTTTTTTTTTTTTTGAGAGGTTTTTTTCACTATAGGGCGCGTGCGTTCACCAGACAGACAGAGACATAGAGACAGAAAATGAGAAATCACCCCCCAGGGGGATGGTCACGCCGCAATCCCTTCTCCTCCATTCTCCTCTCGGGATCTTGGGCACGCACGCACACGCGCCCAGCGTGAGTTTTAAGTCACCGGGTCGGGACACGAACCGCATTCAACTACGTGGGAGTCCAGCGACATAGCCATTATGTTAACTGCTGATTCCCGAGCTTTTGGGCCTCTCAAGAGAGTTACCAGATCCTCACCTGCCTTGGCTTCTCCATTGTTGTGTTCATTATGAAGACTTGATTCTCTGGGAAGGGGAAGGGCTGACTCCACATGGCTTACTGCATGGGTCAAGTCTGACACTGCAGCTTTAAAAATGCACCAGGCACATGTGTATACATGCCCCAAATTCCAAAAGAATAAGGATAAATTTGTCTATCTCTCTGCTTCTGCCTTCCCCTCTCTCTCTTTCTATAACTCTGGCAAGCACCCACACCCTCTGGCAAAAAAAAAAAAAGAAAAGGAAAAAGAAAAAGAAAATAACGAGACTCTCAGAGAAGTCACGGATCTATTGCTTAAATAGAATTTATTCCTTGGAGCTCAATATCTAAAAGATAGAGTGAACAGCTGTCCCTGCTGCTCTGCCTCATGGCCATCCCTTCAGGTGGGACCATCAACAGCAGCAATTTTGATTTCTGGCCAAGATCTTCCACCTTTCACTCAATTTGCAGTTTGCCCCTCTATTTATTATGCATTTTTCTTTAAAAGTTTATCCACTTATTTCTTTAAGAAAGAGACAGAGAAAGACAAGCACCCTCCACAGGCTCTCCCTCTGTGACTCACTTCTAGCTTCCCAGACAACAGGATCACAGGCATGGTGCACACCTGTATATATGGCTGGCCCAGAAACTGAGCCCTGACCTTTCTATGGGTTCCAGCACTGCAGAACAGCACTCAG
Source organism: Tupaia belangeri chinensis (assembly GCF_000334495.1). Taxonomy (NCBI): domain Eukaryota; kingdom Metazoa; phylum Chordata; class Mammalia; order Scandentia; family Tupaiidae; genus Tupaia; species Tupaia belangeri. Next base: position 6,821,116 of record NW_006204133.1, read on the forward strand.
CCATGGTGCCACCACTGCTGGGCCAAGATTCTGAATCTGTTGCTGGCATTCTATCCTGCTTCCTAACCCCTCATGCTAGAACTCCTCTGCCCTCTGCCCCTCTCCTCTGCGCATGCCTGCATCAGCTTAGCTTTGCCGATGAGCAGCTTCTCCTCTCCCTCACTTTCTCTCCCAACTGTTCCCTTCCCCCAGTGTCAGCAACAGAGGAGCCGACATTCAGCATTGGATGTTTGGGGAGACGCTGAGTAAATGACTGTCCTTCAGGAATTAACGCTGCAGAGAGAGTAAGTGTGTGAAGGACAAAGCGATGGAGATCTGGAAAGACAGCATAGCATGGGGACGGTTTGTTCAGGGGCCAGCTTGCCGCTCTGGCCTGGCCTATCTCCAGTAACCACAGCCCTCCCTTCCCAACCCTAAGACGGATGCTCCCTTTGAATCTGGATCTGTCTGGGAAAGCTGTGAGCAAATGGGTGTCTTCCCTTGGGCAGATCACCGCCACCACACTTCAGCTTTGCTTTCCAGGCCTCAGTGCTGGGTGGATGAAACCAGGGGCAGCCATGATGGAGAGAAGAGGGCCGGGCGCCCACTTCTCCAGTTCTTGGTGCACCTGTTCCACGCCGGTGCAGTCCTGGACTCAGGGCGCACAGAGAGGAACCTTACCTCCGGCCCAGTCATGGGAAAAACAGTGGTCAGTTGGGGACACATTTTCCCTCATGATTCTTCCTGGTTTCTGTTTTCCTGTCTCGAAGGGGGCCCTCACACCAATACCTCTCATTCTAAAGGCAGTACAGCCTAGCCAAGAGCATGGACTGGGGGCCTCTGCCTCGGCCCACGTCCTGTCCTCACCACTTGCAAGCCGTGTGACATTAGGTCACTGAATGCCACTGGACCTCACTTTCTTTCTGTCAATTGGACATAGAGTCAGTGGGGGTTAAAACGAGCCGATATACATAAAGCATTCAGATAGCACCTGGCACCGAGTGGGCACCGTGTGTAAGTGGCTGGTGTGATTAATTGAAGTCCCCTCCACCAGGAGCCCTAAGGGTACATGTTGTCTGTCTGTCTGTCTCTCTGTCTGGCAGTCCCACCTTCCCCTAGAGAAGAGCTGCACGATCTGGAACAGACTCTCGAGGGGAGAGTTGGCCATGTTCCTGACCCTTCCTCTAAGTCCTGTACCCTTACATTCTGTTCCCATTCCAAGGCCAGGCAGTGAGAGAGCAGAGATCGTTTCACAAGGAAATGGCTTTGCCCGGCTAAGAATCCGGAGCTGCATTCTCAGAGGGTGCGAACCTACAAGCTGTGTGATCTTTACAGGGCACTTGACTCTCTTGCACCTCCGTTTCCTCTAGTGTAAAGTGGGGGGTGATTATTCCAGCTGCAGGGGTCAGGTGTGAGAGCGCGTCAGAGGAGGAGCCATCTTCTGGGTGTCTGTCAGGCACAGCAATGAGGACAGAGCCTGAACTGCAGACAGAGTCATGCAGCCTTGGCTGGTCGGCCCCAGAGCCTGGAAGTGATGTTTACTGCGACGTCTCCACAAGCACCTCTATTTGGGAGCCGTCTCTGCTGTCTCTTGATGGCTGCTTCTGACCCACCACTCAGGAAAGGCAGGAGCCTGGTGCCCCAGCCCAGGGCCAAAACCCCTCAAACATGGGTTCTCAGCCAAAAACTGTGCAGGGTTGCCTGGGGTTGCTTCTCCTTAGCCCATAGCTGTGACCATTGTAAGATATGGCTGCCTCTGCTGGCAGTATGTGGTATAGCAAGCACTCACGCCCGAGATAAAGCTTGGGTCCAGTTGGGGCATTGGGGTAGCCAGAAGTGAGGGGCAGCTCAGTGTGGGCACCAGCAGATGAGGTGGTGTGTTGGAGAAGGTGGATCTGACCACGTGGGGGAGGCAGTTCTGACCACAGTCGGGTGACACCTTTACCTCCTGCACCTCTGGAATCCAAGCCATAGACTGGACTTTTGTTTTTCTTTCTTTCTTTTTTCTTTTCTTTCTTTCTTAATTTTTTATACAAGCTCAGTCACTCACTCAAGAGAGAGAATAAGATAGCCACAATCCCCTCTTCCAGTCTTCCAGTTTCACAAGATCTTGAGTGTCCATGTGCAGGCTGACCTGGAGGTTCGAACCTATAGTCTTCCGTGTGGCTCCCATCTCTGTAGTCTCATAGGCTACAGATCACACCTGGCTGGACCTACAGAGACTGCCTCTATCCAGCAGCCTGAATGATCTTTTCCTTAGGTGGGGCTGATAGTTCAGAGACATCCCGAAGTGACGCAGGGCCGGAGAGGGTCACATCAGCTATTAACTCATTGACATTCCTCAGATGTGATTCATAAACCCTTGTTTGGTTCATTTTTCGCTAGTTGAAGGACTATAATGGTTAAAGTTTGAATTCTACAAATTGGGTTTTAACCAGTCTATTCCAAGAGCCACGGAGTGGCCCTTAGAACTCACTCTGGTTTACACATGCAATAGAAAAGAACAAAGCCTCACTGGTTATCCCGTTGTGCTTTCTTTGTCAGGAGCAAAGGTTGAGCAGCTTGGGCATGGATTTGGGAAGGAAACCCTGAGTGAGAAGTAATCTCTCTTTGTCTCCTTAGGGAGCATTCAGAATGTGGAAGTGGTCCTTTCAATGCCCCTATCAGCAATGCACTTCTCCCCAGCTGTGTTAAATGCAGGGGATGCAAAACCAAACAGGCTGTGTCCCCTGCCTTCAAGGAGCCAAAGCTAGGGACATTTGACTATTTCTTTTCATTTGTAGATTTTGCTTCTTAACCTGAAACATGGTGGGCCTGATTATTCTTCTGTTTGTTTTGTTTGGTTTTCATCTTTTTCTAGCCACAGAGATTTCCTTGGAAGTTATATAATGTATTAATGAAAGTTCCTGATTTGAGAGGGAGGCCTAGAATTCCAGAGAAACTTTCCAAGTCCAGTGGTTTTCAACAGCAAGCATGCATGCTCACGGGTGTGTGGGTGTGTTGGTGGCAGTATGGGAAATGTATCCTTGGTGTCATGTGAAAGCCCAGTTGGTTGACTGGGAGTTGCTGGCTGACAAATAGTTTCCTTGTAGCTTGTTCGGTGATTACATAAATGTATGACATCTAGCAGAACCTGTTACAGACCTGCCATGCAGCATTAGGTCAGGGTCAAGGGTAGGAGAGAAGCCACAGCTCCTCCTCTAGGCTCCAGGGATACTTCACTCCTTACCACCCAGGACCAGCTCTGGTTGTTAGTGAGTAATAAGCTAATGCCACCAGAGAGAACTGAAAGACCATGAAATCCAACTCCTTTCTTTTAAAGATAAAGTTTAGACATGGCCAGTGGAACCAGAGGTCTCCAGAGTCCTAATAATCCATCTATCTCTTCATCCATCTATCTACCAATCCATCTATCTATTAATCTATCCATTTATGATCCCATCCACCCATCCATTCATCCATCCTTCCACCCATCCATCCATTCATCCATCTACCCATTCATCCACCAAGCTGTCCATCTGTCCATTCATCTATCCACCCACCAATCCATCCTTTCATCTATTCCTCCACAAACCCATCCATTCATTCATGCATCCGTCCATTCAGCCAGATATTTATCCACTTATTTATCCATCCATTCATCCACCAAGCTATCTTTCCTTCCATCCATCCATCCATTTATGCATTCATTCATTCTTCAAAGAAAATTGCTTTCTATTGGGCAGTGCTCTTTCCACCCTGTCAGAACAAACTTCTTGTATTCTTTTAGCTTTTTTTTTTTTGCTATAGGGCACATGTGCTCACCAGACAGACAGAGAGAGACAGAGAGACAGAAAGCGAGAAATCACCCCCCAGGGGGGATGGCCACGCTGCAATCCCTTCTCCTCCATTCTCCTCTCGGGATCTTGGGCATGCACGCACACACGCCTGGCGTGAGTTTAAGCCACCGGTCCGGGACATGAACCACGATCGACTACGTGGGAGTCCAGCAACATAGCTATTATGCTAACTGCTGGTCCTGACTTCTTGTTTTTCTTCGAAGAAACAAATTACTCAGCTCGTCTAGAGTGAACTTAAATCTACAGGTCACTACTGATGTTTGCTTTTGTAGATAAAATGTTTTGTAGTCAAATGGCCCTTAGGTTACTTTTCTTCTCAGGTAGGTGCACTGACATCAGATGGTGAAAGACAGTCTTACGGGCATTTGCTTCCGGTTAGTGTGGAGAGTGAGGTAGGGCAAGCTAAAAGAATGCATCAGGCCCTGCCATTCCCTGAGCAGCATGATGGGTGAGGAGCAGGTGTTCTGGAGAGTGGGGAGCTGCTGTTAGGCTAATTTTGAACTGCTGAGTTTGAGATCCCACTGAAAAGTATTGTTCAACAGTTTTAGAAACCGGAGTATAGAGTCTGGGAGAATGATCAAACAAGCTGTGTATTTGGGAGTCTGTGGCAGGTTGATAGTAATTGTGACTAGGAACTATGACAATCCTCTTTCTTCAAGCTCAGAAGGATTTTCATACTTTTTTTAAATTGAAAGGAATTCCTTAAGGGTTGATAAGCCTCATGATTAACTTTTCTGTCCTGGGTTGCAAGTCATTTTTCTTTCTTTAGGGGTGGGTAAAAGCTCCTCCCCTTCTGTCTTTATATCACCATGTGGGGTTGGCGAGGTAATGGCTGGCACTCTCAGCTGGTTTCAGAGCAAGCGATTGTCGAGCACCTGCTCGATGACAGAATTCAATGTGCCGCTGCCCATTCATACAGGCTACCAAATTAACTCTACTGTCTAGCTGAAGTTCCACGAGCACAGCTTTTCATTTTTTAGTGATATCTTTGTATTTTTCTTATATCTGGCACTCAGTAAAGATCATTTTACATTGTGTTGTGGCTCTGACCTTGCATTGCTCCTGACAGGCACTTGGAATCAGTAACTATGAAGCTTTTTGTTTGTAAGGAATTGAGTTCATAGCAAACTCAAGCAATGTTGACTACTTACAGAAATGCATAAGGCAATGAGGAAGATGGAGATCCTGCATTAGTCCCTTAGACCTTCCATAACAACATATCTCAGGCTATGAGGCTTACAACAGACATTTTTTTTCCCACAGTTCTAGAGTCTTGAGGTCCAAGGTCAAGGTGCCAGAAGAGTTGGTCTCTAGTGAGGCCTTTCTCCTTGACCTGTAGGTGGCTGCTTCTTGCCATGTTCTCACATGGCCTTTCCTCCGTGCACCCCTCTCTGGGGTCCTTCCATTTCTTAAGAGATACCAACCTTATTGGATTAGGGCTGCCTTTACAATCTCATTTAACTTTATTTTACCTCCTTAAAGACCTTATCTCCAAATAGAGTCCCATTCTGAGGTATCAAAGATTAAGACTTTAGTGTAAACACTTTAGAGAGATGGAGCCAGCAGGAAGTATGTTAATTAAGAAGGTGGACTTACACACAGCTGACTGTGATTCGAATCCTGGACCTTGCAACTAAAAATCATGCCAGAAGTATGTTTGTGAGTGCCCCAAATCTCAGGAGAATGGAGGAGAAGGGACTGTGGCATGGCCATCCTCCAGGGAGTGATTTCTCACTTTCCCTCTCACTATTTCTCTCCCTGTCTCTCTCCAGAAAATGCACATACCCCATGGCAAAAACAAAACAAAACTAAGAAAAACATTTTAGAGGGATATAGTTCAAATTATAGCCAATCCCTATCTACCATGTAAATAAGTAATTTTTTTAAGTTTATTCATTTACTCACATCAAGAAGAAGAAAGGAGAAAGGTGCCCCCAGCAAGGTCTTCACACAGCAATCCACCCCCAGCCTCAGCCAGCCTAGATCACAGGCATGCACGCGCACTTGACATGAACAGGAAGGCCTTGAGATTCTTACCCAGCACTTTCCCATGTGGGTCCAGAAATGCTGTGATTGCATTACTGCTGTGCTGCTGGCTGGCCCAGGAAGTACTTTACGATGAGACCTCACAAAGCCTGCAGTTAGAACCAAGCTGGTATGAAGGATTTTAGAAACAAGAGTTCATACATTTCCTTTCGCCATCAGGTTCAACTAGATTCTGCTGCGATAATAAACATCTCTCCCGTCTGCAGAGTGACCTAAAACAACAAATGTTTATATCTCGCTCACACTTCTAGTTTCTCCTTGGCTGGCAGGGTCCTCTCATTGTAATAGTTACTCAAGGCCCTGGGCTTATAGAGTAGCTATCATTTTGAACATTGCGGCTCATTGTGTCTCACGGAAGAGAGATTTCAGGAGATCTCACCTCTGCAAGCAAATGCCCCATCCCAGAAATGACATATATCACCTCTACTCGAAATGCTTTCAAACTCAAAACCTGGCCAGGCATAGTAACACGATGACACCCAGCCTCAGAGAGGCTAGAAGTGCAGAGCTAGGGGAGCCTAGGAGGGAAAGGAGGAAGCAGTGCTGGTAGCCAGCTCACGGTCATGCATTTGGTCAGTTGCTCAGACTTGGCTGCCTTTTTACAGATATTTCTATTTCTCTTTCCACTCCAGCTAACTTCCACATCATCTACTCAATTTTTTTTTATTTGTTTCATTATTCACGAGTTTAGTGGTGTACTCATAACTCATAGTTCTTTTTTTTTTAGAGAGAGAGAGAGAGATTTTTGCTATAAAGTGCCTGTGCTTGCCAGAGAGGCAGAGAGAGACAGGAGGAGAGACCCAGAGAGAATGAGAAACAGAAAGCAAGAAATCACTCCCCAGGGAGGATGACCATGCCACAGTTCCTTTGCCTCTATTCTCCTCTTGAGATCTTGGGCATCGCATACGCACCCTCAAGGTCTGGAACTCAAACCACGGTTGGCCATGTGGAAGTAGCATAACCATTATGCCACCTGCTGGTCCCTTAGTAACTCATAGTTCTTCATGGCCCTTAATGTCCCTTAATCTATCCCTTAGTATTCTTTTTTATTTTTTATTATTTTTTTTTGAGAGGTTTACGCTATAGGGTGTGTGCACTCGCCAGAAAGACAGAGAGAGACAGAAAGATAGAAAGCGAGAAATCACACCTGGGGGATGGCCATGCTGCAATTCCTTCTCCTCCGTTCTCCTCTTGGGATCTTGGGCACACACGCACACCTGCCTGCCATGAGTTTAAGCCACTGGGTCCAGGACTCAAACCGAGGTCGACTACATGGGAGTTCAGCAACATAGTCATTACGCTAACTGCTGGTCGCCCATAGTATTTCTTTATTCATCCTCATCTATTCCATTCTTTCTATGCTTTTCAGAATACATAGTTACAATACTTCGTAACTGGACCCAGTGTTCCACCTCAGGCTATTCACAGTCCCCAGTCTATAGAAAGGCTTCTCATGGTTATCTCTGCCTGCCTTTACATAGATGGTCTCACGTTGAAAGTAGTATAGCCACACAAGTCGGTCTCTTTCTCATATGCTCTGTGTCTTGGTCTACTTCCTGTTGCTTCCACAGCCTACCGAAACTAAGTAATTTCTAACAATAAACATTTTCTTTCGGCTCACAGTTCTAGAGGGTGGCTTGTCCAACGTGAGCAGCCACATCTGGCAAGTGCATGCGCTGCTTCATCTCATGGTGAAGAGGAAGGACAAGTGGCACACATGAAGGAAGGAAGGGGTCACACTCTCTTTCATCATAATCTGCTCTCACAGAAACACATCTATATCTGCAAGAATTAACCCACTCCCTCGAGAAAGGCATCAATCCATTCATGAGGGTGGAGTCCTCATAACCTAATCACTTCTCACTAAACCTCCTCATGCTGCTGTACTGGGGCCATGCCTCAACATGAGTCTCGGTGAGGGAAAATCATATTCAAACCATACCATTATGTCAGGTAGCTTATCCTTAACAAGATATTTTAGCTTTGTAGGGAACATAATTATTGTGAGTAGAAAAAACGTTGGTGGTCAAAAGAAAAATATAGTAAATTATCACTTAGCTACCAGTGTCGAAGGAATCTGTGAGATTTAATATTATGACAACACAGAGCTTTCTCACTTTTTTTAAAGGATGGCTAAAAGTACATTTAATGATCCTGCATGGTTATAAAGTTTTTTTCTTAATTTTATGTGAAATGACATAATATTAACACAAAGTATATTGTAAAATATTAAGGCTCTTATGATAGAACATTGCTGAACAGAATGCAAAGAGATATGGCTAGTGAACAAGATTAAAATAGAATTTTTAAAAGTATTCAGTGACTCATCATGAATGCAGAAAGAAATATTGAACTGGGAAAGGAAAAACAAATAATAATATAGTAGATCTAAATCCAACTGTAACAATTATTATAGTAAGTGTTAATGGACTAAACACTCCAATTAAAAGCTAGAGAGAAGGGACCAGCAGTTAGCGTAATGGCTATATCGCTGGACTCCCATGTAGTCGACTGTGGCTTGAGTCCCAGACCTAGTGGCTTAAATCTCATGTCGGGCATGTGTGCGTGCGTGCCCGAGATCCCGAGAGGAGAATGGAGGAGAGGGGATTGCGGCATGGCCATCCCCCTGGCGGGTGATTTCTCACTTTCTGTCTCTCTGTCTGTCTGTCTGTCTGGCGAGTGCAGGTGCCCTATAGCAAAAAACCTCTCAAAAAAAAAAAAAAAAGCTAGAGAGTACTAGAATAGATTATAAAGCAAAAACTCAAATATTTCTCTTTATAGGAGATGTTGCTGAAGTATAAAAAACATAGATAAGTTGAAATAAACTGTATACGAAAAGATAAATTGGGTAAAAAGCTATATTAATAGAAGTTAAACAGACATAAGTTGAAGGTATTACTAAAATAGTGATATATTATAATGATTAAAATGTCAATTCATCAAGAATATCTAAAAATCAGGACCAACAATTGACATAATGGCTATGTAGCTGGACTCCCATGTAGTCAACTATGGTTCGAGTCCCAGACCTGGTGGATTAAACTCACGCCGGGCGCATGTGCGTGCATGCCCAAGATCCCAAGAGGAGAATGGAGAAGGGATTGCGGTGTGGCCCCCCCCCCCCCCAGAGGGTGATTTCTCGCTTTCTGTCTCTCTATCTCTCTCTGGCTTGCTGGCAAGCGCAGGTACCCTATAGCAAAAACCTCTCAAAAAAAAAAAAAAAGAATACGTAAAAATCATACATATGTATGCCCCTAAGAATAGTGCCACTGGGAATCAGCAGTTAGCGTAATGGCTATGTCGCTGGACTCCCACGTAGTCGACCGCAGTTCGCGTCCCGGACCCGGTGGCTTAAAGCTCATGCCGGGCGCGTGTGCGTGTGTGCCCAGGATCCCGAGAGGAGAATGGAGGAGAAGGGATTGTGGCATGGCCATCCCCCTTGGGGGGTGATTTCTCGCTTTCTGTCTCTATGTCTCTCTCTCTCAGGCTGGTGAGCACACTCACCCTATGGCAAAAATCTCTCAAAAAAAAAAAAAAGAATCGTGCCACTAAACACATGAAGTGACAATCGACCAACCTAAAGGGAGGAAATGACAATTGCACAATCATAGTAGGAGATTCTAACACTAAGTAAATGTCAGCAAGACATGGAGGATGTGGATACTACCAACCGTATTATTCTAATTACTATTTCTGTAACACTGTGTCCATCTACTGCGAACTCAGCTTTCCTTTTAAGTGCATATGGTATGCTTACCAAAAATGACCCCAGATTTGACCATACAAGAAACCTCGATAAATTTAAGAAATGTGAGGCCAGAGTATGTTTTTCATTCATAACAAAATTAAAATAAATTTATTTTAGTTTAAGAAATGACTTTAATGGGACCAGCAGTTAGCGTAATGGCTATGTCGCTGGACTCCCACGTAGTTGACTGCGGTTAGCATCCCGGACCTGGTGGCTTAAACTCACGTTGGGCACGTGCGCATGCGTGCCCAAGACCCCGAGAGGAAATGGAGGAGAAGGGATTGCGGCATGGCCATCCCCCTTGGGGGGTGATTTCTCGCTTTCTGTCTCTCTGTCTCTCTCTGTCTGGCGAGGGTACACGCCCTATAGCAAAAACCTCTCAAAAAAAAAAAAAAAGAAAGAAAGAAAAAGAAATGACTTTAAGAAATCTTGGAAAAGTCTCGGTTTAGGATTGGGATTAAGTGTATCTATGACTGGTCCCATGGCAGGGTAAGGAGGTCTGATGCCACATGGCTAACCATGAGTCTCAGACTCAGCAGCTTGAGAAACATGGCCGGCGCATGTTCAAAATCCTGAAAGAAGGGAGAGATGGAGGAGACCGGATTGTGGTGTGACCCTCCCCCGTGGGAGGTGCTTTCTCCTCTCCATCTCTCTCTGTCTTTCTATTTCTGTCTGGCGAGTGCATGTACCCTTTAGCAGAAGAGAAGACAAAGAATAAAAAAAAAAAATTAAATAGCACATTTCTAAATACTTCACGGTTTAAGTAAAAAAAAAATTGCAAAAGAAGTTAGATAATATTTTTATTTAAATAATGAATATATGACATATCAAAATTGCAGTCAAAGATGTTTCTTGAGGAAAACTTACAGCTTTGCATGCTTATATCAAAGAGTTGAAAGGCCTGAAAGTGATGACACACATCTCTACCTGAAGAAACTGAAAGGTGTAGAGCAAAGCAAACTCAAAAGGAAGGCACGAGGAAGGGTAGTAAAACATAGTCATCATACCAATCAATACAAATTTAAATACGCCACCTTATCTGTATCTTAAGGAAGCAATAATACTTATTCTCCATGAACACTTTGAAAAATAGAAGAGGGATCACTTTTCAACTGTATTATGAGGCCAATTTTACCCTGACACCAAAACCAGGTAAAGGTAATCCAACGAAATAAAACTCCAGACCAGTATATGCCATGACTATAGTCCAAAACATCCTGAAAAACAAAATATCAGCAAATCAAATTCAGCAACATAAAAAGGATGATAACTTACGACCATCAAATACATCCCAGAATTACATGTTTCTTAAATATTGGAGAAAAATCTATGAATGCAATTTACATCCAAATAGAATAAATTAGTGTATTAGTTGATGCAAAAGCCACTAGACAAAATTTAAAACTCGTTTATTATAAAAACTGCTGGTAAGAATAGAAAAAGTAAGTAAGTTCTTCAACCTGATTAAAGATACTCATTAAAAAACCCTACACTTAACATCATACTAAAGGGTAAATATTAAGCACTTTTCTCCTAAAAATAGCATCAAGGCAAGGCTATCCACTCATAAATTTCTATTTATTAGGCAAGGAAGAAAAAATACAAAGATAAGACTACTAAAGAAATAGCATATATGTCTATTTGCAGATAGCATGATTATGTAGAATCCTTAGGAATCTATAAAACAATTACTAGAATTAACAAGGGAATATAGCAAGGTCACAGTATATAAAATTAATGTACAAAAATCAGGGACCGGCAGGTGGCATAATGGTTATGTTGTGGACTCCCACGTAGTTGACCACAGTTCGAGTCCGGGACCCAGAGGCTTCAAACTCACACTGGCCACGTGTGTGTGCACGTGTGTGTGCCTAAGATCAATAGAGAAGAATGAAGGGAGCAGCAGTTAGCATAATGGCTATGTTGCTGGACTCCCATGTAGTCGAAGCGGTTCACATCCCGGACCCGGTGACTTGAAACTCATGTTAGGCACGTGTGCATGTGTGCCCGAGATCCCGAGAGGCGAATGGAGGAGAAGGGATTGTGGTGTGGCCATCCCCCCAGGGGGTGATTTCTCGCTTTCTGTCTCTATGTCTCTCTCTGTCTGTCTGGCGAGCGCACACACCCTATAGCAAAAATCTCTCTTAAAAAAATCAATAGCACTTCTCTATGTCTCTCTCTGTCTGTCTGGCGAGCGCACACACCCTATAGCAAAAATCTCTCTTAAAAAAATCAATAGCACTTCTCTATGTCTCTCTCTGTCTGTCTGGCGAGCGCACACACCCTATAGCAAAAATCTCTCTTAAAAAAATCAATAGCACTTTAATATAGTGGCAAACAAATTTACTAGTCATAAAAGGAAATATTAAAATTCCCTTGGGACCAGCAGATAGCATAATGGTTACGTCACTAGATCCCCATATAGTCAGTCACAGTTCAAGTCCTGGACCTGGCAGCTTAAAGCTCACACCAGATGTGTACATGCATGCCAAAATCCCAAGAGGAGAACAGAGGAGAAGGGATTGCAGCATGGCCATCCCCTCTGGGGGTGGGGATGGGGACGATTTCTCACTTTCTGTCTCTTTGTCTCTCCAGTGAGTGCACAAACTCTATAGCAAAAATCTCTAATAACAATAACAACAAAATCCTGTTTGAAGTATCCTAAAAACAAAAATGTTTAGAAATATGTTTAATAAAATATGTACAGTCTTCTCACTGAATATTATAGAATGCTGCTGCTAGGAGTTAGAAGATCTAAATAATATCATACACATTAATAGAAGACGCATTGCTAAAATGTTAATTTTCTTCCACTTGATCTGTAGATTCAGTAAAATCCTAATCAAAATGCCAGGGAATTTGAAAATAGAAGTTGACAAAGCTTATTCTAATTTTTTTTTGAAACTTAAGTGATGTAGAATATACGAAGCCCTTTTTTTCTTTTTAAGAGAAGCAAAGCTAGAATATGTATTTGAAGATGTATTATAATGACACAACAATTACAATAATGCCAAAATATTAAAATATTGATAAAAGAATAGGTATGTAGACTATTAAAGAGACTAAAGAATCCAGAAATGTGCATAGTCAGTTGAATTTTGAAAAATATACTGAGGCAATTCAATAAAGAAAGAAAGTCTTTTCTATAAACAATACTGAAATAACTAGATACTCATATAGAAAAATAGGAAAATCGCCCCTTACCTCACAGTAAAATTTGGCACAAATGTGTCATAGGCTAAACATACGAGGTAGAATTCTTTTCTTTTTTTTTGGAGAGATTTTCACTGTAGGGCGCGTGCGCTCACCAGACAGACAGAGAGAGACATAGAGACAGAAAGCGAGAAATCACCCCCCAAGGGGGTGGTCACGCTGCAATCCCTTCTCCTCCATTCTCCTCTCGGGATCTTGGGCACGCATGCACACGCGCCCAGCATGAGTTTTAAGCCACCGGGTCCGGACGCAAACCGTGGTCCACTACGTGGGAGTCCAGCAACATAGCCATTACGCTAACTGCTGGTTCCCCAAGGTAGAATTCTAAACCTCCTGATAAATACAAGAAAATGAAAGTCCTTATGAATGTGGAGTAGTCAAAAGACAGGAAACACACACACATGCAAAGAAAAACTAATAAATTGAATTTTTTCAAAAGAAAAAATTATTCTTCAAGATGCACTATTAAGTAAACGAAAAGGCAGGCTGCAGGGGTCAGACAGTGGCACAGTAATAGAAGCTGATGTGCCACGAGGCAGAGTCACATGGGGAGGTTCTAGGATTGGTGTCTGGAGTCATTCCTGACAGTGTGGGACCCTCTTGGGGGGCTGTCTTTCCGTCCCTTTCACTTGTGAACAAAGTAAATGAACAAACTTAGAAGGAAAAGTCAAGCTACAGAAATAGAAATTATTTACTGCGCACATAGCTCATAAAGGACTTACACAGAGCATATACAGAGAATGTTATGATCCAGTAATAACATGCATACAACCAAATATAACCGCAGAGTGGAATAAAAAGGAACAGGCCACTGGCTCCTGTGACAACCTGGGTAATCCCTTAAAACATTATGCTAAGTTAAAGAAGCCACACACAAAAGAGTTCATACTTTATTATTTGATTTACGTACAAAGCAAATTCATCTACAGGGGCAACAATAGATCAGAGGTTTCCTGGGGCCAGGGCCAGTCCAAGGGAGGGATGCAATTCACGGAGGAATGAGGAACATTTCTGTGTGGTGTTGTTCCATGCCTTAACCATGGTGGTGGTTTTATGGGTGTGAACAATGGGCAGAATTCATTCCTTCTAGATGCTGTTCATCACATAGAAACTGTTCCTCAATAAAGCTGTTAAGGAAAAGCAAAACGCCATTCCATTTGGAATTGACTTCCCACCTTTGCTGAATCTTGGTTGGCAGGCTGGTGATTTTAGTCATTGTGTGAGTTTCCACGTGTTAAACGGGCTTTGCAGACTTCCACGGTAGTATGAGTTAAACGCTTGCCATTGTTATCATCTTGGGAGACTTGGCGAGGTTGTTCAAGGTAACATGAAGGACCATTCCCTGAGGCGGTGAGTGAAACAGGACCGTCTGCCCTTGCTCTGCACAGTGCTGGGGACATGTTTGAGATTTTGGCCTTGGCTGAGGTTTTCTCTTCAATATGTGAAAAATACACACACATGATTGTGATTTGAAATGAGCCCAAAGAAAACCTTTTGCAACTGTAATGATACTCGGAGCCTGGTAATTTGAAAGGTAAGGATTGTTTTCCATGTAGTCGAATGGATTATGTCTGTAAATGTAATCTTCTTAATTATAGGTACAACTTTAGCTTCTAAACTGCCATGGTGTCTTCCTGGCAGGGTACACTGGTGTCCAGGGACAGAGCTGGCCCAGGGGACTTTCCCAGACCATTGGAATGGGCTGGGTAGCTACTTATGACTTGGTGAGCTATGTAAAAGAGTTTTAGTGTGTGCAAATAATATTCAAATGTTTGTGTCTCAATCACATTCCCTGAGTTTCCTCTGGATTTGAGAGTCAAATAAACTCCCAGGTCCCACTTATTTCATTCATATGTGTTTCTTCTGGGTTTATGGAATCGAGTCTGCTTCCTTACCTTGGCTTCATTGCTTTGAACACAAGCTTATCTCCAAAGATGCAATACCTAGGGCCTCTAAAATCCACATGTGGGTTGCTTTGGGAGCAGACAGAAAGTGAAGTTGGAGTGAGAAAACTCTTGGGAGTCAGGATAAAACCTAATATGTTTGGGTTCATTTCAAAATCATAAACTGCAATTGTTTTTCTGATACTTGACCAAGGCTTTTCTGAAACATGATTTCAGTTTGCTTAAATAAATATGCTTGATATACAGACAGACAGATAGATACTCCCTCTGTTCGTAGATCAGACGCTCCGAGGGCATTAGACATACAAGAGATTAATAAATAGTGGGAACTCCAATGAGGAGAAACGGAGTGGGAGGGATTGTGGGAGCAGGGCGAGCCCTGAACCCGCAGTGCAGAGACATGCAGATGAAGGGGAGACAGAACGAGGGAGAGCAGGTGGACAGTCTTACTGCATTGCTTAGGGGGTTGATCCGACCACTGGGAGCCTTTAGGCTGAGGATGACTATCTCAAGAGTCCTGTACCTTCGGGGAAGGCGCAAGCCTGTGCACTTCTGCTACAGTTGGTCTTCAGCTGAGACAAGTGGAAATCAGGGTGCAGCAGTTGGCTGCTCGGGCTATAGCCTGAAGGTCTCTCACTGCCAGAGATACCAAGATGGGTGCCGGACACCAGATGGACACACTGACAAAAAACAAGCAGGATTAGAAAAGGCATGTGTAGTATTCATAGTGGCTTTCTCTGTGGAGGACTGTGGGACATCTGTGGGGTTTTTCCTTTGTACGTCTGTTTCTTAAAATTTGTACATTTTAGTATGTACAGTCTTTTTTTTTAATTTTAAGCTTAATTATTTATTTCTATGAGTGAGAGAGAAAAACAGCACCCCAATAGAGTCTTGATGTTGCAATCCATTCTCAGCCTAAGTGAGCCGTGGTTAGTGGGCACGTGCGCTCGCAGCATGCTCTGGGAGGTCTCTGAACACAAACCCAGAGCCCCGCCCACTAGGTCAGCCTTGCAGAGGGTTGCATTACCATTGAGCCCCAGCATACTTATTCTTAAGCAAATCTAGTTTAAGATTTTCCAAGTCTGTGTTTTTTGTTTTTCTTAAAAATATTTCTTCTCTGGGACCAGTGGGTGACGTAATGGTTGCATTGCAGGACTCCCACATAGTCAACCGCGATTCAAGTCTGGACCCAGCAGCTCAAACCTTACATCAGGCATGTGTGCCCAGAGATTCCAAGAGGAAATTGGAGAAGAAGGGATTCAGTGTGGCTAACTCCCCTGGGAGGGAGGAGTGATCTCTGATTTTCTGTCTCTCTGTCTCTGTGTCTCTATGTCTCTGGCAAGTGCACATGACCTATAACCAAAAAACCTCTCTCTCATTAACACATTCTCTTTCTAACTTTAGAAATTCATATGTTCTCTGTGTGTGTGCATACGTGTGCCTTTGCTGGGGTCGATTCATACCACCCCTTCTGATTCCTCTGTACTTTCCCCAGTTTCTTCTCTCTCTGAGAAAATACACAAGAAACATCTCTTCGGAGGAAGACAGCCAGCCCATGTGTAACCCTCTGCCCACGTTTCCTTAACTAACCAAGCTACTGGGCACTGACTGTTTGTTATATTAAAAAGTGGATCCTACTCCATACACTTAATGCCTACTTCCAGACTCTCCTAAAACACATGGTGAAATCATTTGAAGGACAAGCCACAGCTTAGCATCTCATAAAATTCAAAATTATTTGTGCTCTGAGAGATTTGTAACTAAAATCCACTTATCTAGAACACAAGTTGATTCCAGTCTCATTATGAAAGCCAGACTGGGTACCATCTTTTCCCTGCCCTCCCCAAATTTCTCGTTCACCCAGAGCCTAAGGATGTGACCTTATTTGGAAATGGTGACGTAATGGTTGCATTGCAGGACTCCCACATAGTCAACCGCGATTCAAGTCTGGACCCAGCAGCTCAAACCTTACATCAGGCATGTGTGCCCAGAGATTCCAAGAGGAAATTGGAGAAGAAGGGATTCAGTGTGGCTAACTCCCCTGGGAGGGAGGAGTGATCTCTGATTTTCTGTCTCTCTGTCTCTGTGTCTCTATGTCTCTGGCAAGTGCACATGACCTATAACCAAAAAACCTCTCTCTCATTAACACATTCTCTTTCTAACTTTAGAAATTCATATGTTCTCTGTGTGTGTGCATACGTGTGCCTTTGCTGGGGTCGATTCATACCACCCCTTCTGATTCCTCTGTACTTTCCCCAGTTTCTTCTCTCTCTGAGAAAATACACAAGAAACATCTCTTCGGAGGAAGACAGCCAGCCCATGTGTAACCCTCTGCCCACGTTTCCTTAACTAACCAAGCTACTGGGCACTGACTGTTTGTTATATTAAAAAGTGGATCCTACTCCATACACTTAATGCCTACTTCCAGACTCTCCTAAAACACATGGTGAAATCATTTGAAGGACAAGCCACAGCTTAGCATCTCATAAAATTCAAAATTATTTGTGCTCTGAGAGATTTGTAACTAAAATCCACTTATCTAGAACACAAGTTGATTCCAGTCTCATTATGAAAGCCAGACTGGGTACCATCTTTTCCCTGCCCTCCCCAAATTTCTCGTTCACCCAGAGCCTAAGGATGTGACCTTATTTGGAAATGGTGTCTGTAAAGATATAGTCAGTTAAAAGAAACTCACAAGGAATGCAGGTGGGCCCTCGCCCACTGACTGGTGTCCTTATAAGGAGGACACAAAGGTCACTCACAGAGAAGTAGCCCAAATGAAAGGCTTCCGTTGGCCATGAACATTGATTGCCAACCACCACCGGAAGCTAGGCAGAACAAGGGAGAATCCTCCCCTAGCGCCTTCCAAGGGAACATGGCCAGCCAGGAGCTTGATTCTAGACGTCTAGTCTCCAGAGGAGTGAGGGAATAGGTTTCTGCTCATTTAATCCTCCCTTTTGTGGTACTTTTTGACAGCAGCCCTAGGACACTGCTGCAGAGGTAAAGGTGACACCCATATTGTGGAGGTGATTATGGTTAAGTACCCGTGGGCAGAGGCCAGAGTGTACCTTCCTTGTGTCCCCTGTCCCTCACCAACAAGGTCCACTGGCAATGCAGCACCTAGATAAGGACCCCTGCCACCTGAGCTGCTTTGAGGGATGACCCTTTGTGCCAACTCACATTCCAAAGCTACGTTGCATGATTTCTCATCTCCACACAGAAGTGGGTAGCAAAAGGATATGAACAGCTTCCATGGGGATTCTACTGCACCCGATGCAGGGATGTACATCCCCCAACCATCTGCTGCTGCTTCTACATCATGAGAGGAACCCTCTCTCAACCCGGGACGAGTATCCTGAGAAGGGAGGGCAGGGAACAAGCTCAGTTCTTTGCTTTCAATGTGTGCAACTGTTTACGAACAACCCAGGAACAACCTCTATACGTGACATTTAAAAAAATGTTTTCATAGCGCATGTGTGCCTGCTGGAGAGAGACAGAGTAGGTGGGGGGAAGTGAAAAAGCTCCCCCTAGGGGGATGACTCTACCACCATCCCTTCTCCTCCATTCTGTCGGGATTTGGGGCATGCATGCACAAGCACCCAGCATGTTTCTTTTTATTTTTTTTTTAAGAGAGATTTTTGCTATAAGATGTGTGCACTCACCAAAGGGACAGAGAGAGACTGAGAGACAGAAAACAAGAAATCACCCCCCGGGGGAATGGCAATGCCGCCATCCCTTCTCTTCCGTTCTCCTTTTGGAATCTTGGGTACACACGTAAACGCACCCAGCAGGAGTTTAAGCTGCTGGATCCAGAACTTGAGCCATGGTCGAACACATAGGAATTCAGTGTCATAACCATTATGCCATCTGCTGGTCCCAACACCCAGAATGTTTCTAAGCTGTTGGGTCCGGTACTAGAACCACTCAGAAAGCCATGTGGGATTCAGCTGCCTCAATCACCACACCACTGGCTGTCCCATGATTGGGAAAACAGCAACCTCTTATCACAAAGGTGTCAACTCTGGTAGCAGGCAGAGGCCCTCACAGCAGGTCTAGAGGGGGCAAGACTGGGAGATGGGAGAGGGAAGGGATGCCTGAGATTCCAGACCATGGCAGAGGGGTCAGAGTGTGCACAGAGCAGCAAGCCATCCCAGAGAGCACTGAGGGCGAAACCAAAGCAAGGGTGCAAATGTGGTCAGGGCACCCTTAATGTAGGGGCGACCCTGAGTGCTTCAGGAAAGAGGAGTGGGGATGGAAAGAGCACGGTGAGCAGGAGGCTGGGAAACCTGAACAGGTGCAGAGTGGGGTGTTTGTCCAGAGGAGAGCCCAGAGCAAAGTGTGGAGGTGAGGGAATGGGCCCTGTCAGCTCTCCAGGGTCTGTCGCCATCCCATGGTGGCCAGCCCACCGAATAGTCACCAGTGCACTTTCCTTGCCTGTTGGCTTCTCCCCTTCTTTGATTTTTATTTTTCCTGGCATAGGCAACCAAGGGCTCCTAGGTGCGTGCTGTGGCTTAGTAGGACTCTTCAGGGTCTGATGCTGTTCTTGAAGGTCTTTGCTTTCTTCAGAGATCATCTTTTGTTATTGTTTTTATGTGAGCGAGAGTGAAAGAGAGATAGGTATTTTCAATAGAGTTCGGCCACTCAGTGATTTTCCTGCTTGCCAGCCCTCAGCCTGTCCACCCTGGATCACAGGAGCACACCGCTGTGCGCGGTGTTCCTAGGTTGGTCCAGGATCTGCACCTGGGCCCTCCATGAGCTCGCAGCATCCTGCAGTGGCACCCACTGCAACACTGTGGCTGGGATGTGACTTCAGCTGTTTTCTATGTCTCATCACCCAGGTATCTACTACAGCTTTTAAGAAGCTAGAGCTAAGTTCTGGGCTGCAGAGTGACACAAAATAGAAATAAATAGATCCCCAAAACTCCAAAATAAATGATGGAGTAGGTACAGAAATAGCAGGGAGGCTTAAAAAGGGAGTATCACGCAGGCTAGAGTTGTTTGGGACATTTGATGAGGTGACACATATGGTCAATGTAGCGACTGGCTTGAGTCAGGAAGGAAAAAGCACACAGGGAAGTTAAACAGAAAAAGATGAAGTATTATACTTTTTTTCCAGATGTATAGTAAAAAATGTAAAATTTATGTACTAGACTGAAGGAATATCTGTAAAATATAAGAACTCTGTGCAGTCGCCGATGGCTGCGAGAAGGCCCAGAAAGAAAGTCAGAGCCAGAAAGTTCAGGTCTCCCTGGAGAAGGAGTGCATTGGCTGTGGGACAACAGGGAAGTTGGCTGCTTTAGCCAAAACGGAGCTGTTCTAGAGCTGCTAGACAAGTAACAGCCCACCCTCGGGGGAGGACTGAGGAGTCAGACATTAGCAGTCTTTGAATGGGGTGTGTGTGGCTTGGGCTTGGACATCAGACTGCATGGGAGAAACGGGGTGAAGACCTAAGACTCCCAGAGAGAGACTGCTCCAATGGACCCCAGGGTTACAAACAGCATATAGACCATGCTTGGGTCTCTGTGGATAAGATATCTCCAGGCAAACCTACAAGGTCATCAAGGTCACTGTCAGGTAGCTCCACCAAAAGTACTCACAGCCACATGACTGAGTCTCTTCACATACCTCAAGGAAACTGCAAATAGCCCCTTCCTCCCGCAGTGCCCCTTCTTCACCCTCTACTGAGAGCTCAACCTGACGCTTGCTATAGAGCAGAGAAGCATAAAGGAATCCCACTGTTTAATATAGCACATATATAAGGTGTATGTGGAGTTTAGAGGCAATAAACTAACTGACACAGATCATTTTGCAGAGACTGGCATTTAGTAGATTCTCAGTGATTGAAAGCTGTATTCTACTTTTTATTCAGTGAAGCTGAATGCATTTAAATTATTCAGAATAAATTTAAAAATAATGTAGTCATGTTAATATTTGTTGTCATGCAATTTTAACTAACGCAGAGAACTTAGCAAAGAGGCTCATACTTAGTAGAAGCCCAGTGATTGAAAGCTGTTAAGTATTATACTTTTTATTCGGTGAGGATGAATACATTTAAATTATTTGGATTACATTTAAAAGTTGAGTGGTCACATAAATATTTGTTACTGTATAATTTATTGCTGTGTATTCTGGAACTAGATACAAATTTGAAAATCAGTGTGCAGAGTGTTTCTAACTCATTTTTTGTCTTTCATTTTCTTTCTGTACAGGTCTTATACAATATACTAATTGCCTTCACAAAGATGCATAAATTTGAAGACATAGAACCTATCGACATTTTGGCTGGATGTGCCCGGTTCATCATTGTAGGGGTTGGGGGAATATTTTTCGGCATCGTTTTTGGATTTATTTCTGCATTTATCACACGTTTCACTCAGAATATCTCTGCAATCGAGCCGCTCATTGTCTTCATGTTCAGCTATCTGTCCTACTTAGCTGCTGAGACACTCTATCTCTCAGGAATCCTGGCGTGAGTACAAACCGAAACTCAAGTCTCATAGCAGAAAACTTAAGGCCTTCGCATGTGAGCCAGACAGCTGAACAACGCACGTCTTCTGACACTAATCCTCAGAAGTGTTGCGGGATTTAGGATTTTTAATTTTTTGTGAAACCTAATTCAGGTCCTTTGCCAAACAAATGTTCCCTCCAACGCTTGTGTTTGTTCTCTTCTTGTGATTTGCTTGAGAGGAAAGTAGCAATTATGTCAATGTGAAATGCACAGAAAAGCTGGTGCAGAAAAGAGCTGGGAAAGTTCAAGGTTAAAGTCTCATCTCACCAGTTATTATTATTGTCTTCAAAAAAATAATTTTAAAGATAAGAGAAGGCATGCCTCAAGGGATAGTCTTCTTGGGTTCTGCCTTCTATTCCCTTCAATCCACACATAGCTCTAAGACTGTTCCATAGTCTAGAAATGTATTTAGATGTCTTTGTCCTAATGCAAATGAAAGTACTATTTTTTTTTTTTTGAGAGGTTTTTGCTGTAGGGCAAATGCACTCGACAGAAAGAGAGAGACAGAAAGCAGGAAATCACCCCCAGTGGGGACAATCACACCACAATCCATTCTCCTCTGGTCTCTCAGGATTTGGGGCATGCTCTCACATGTGACCTGGGTAAGTTTCAAGCCTCTAGGTCCGGGACTTGAACTGTGGTCGACTACATTGGAGTCCAGTGATGCAAACATTATACCACCTGATGGCCCCAATACTTTTGAAATGTTTATCCTTGTGTCCTGTATCTTTGAAATGTCTATCTTAGAATGAGGATTTCCATTTTGGATTACTGTATCTGGTTATGCTGTTCTCTCTACCACATTGTCCTCCTATCCAGCTACTCAGGCAGAAATATTTAATTTTATTGTCTAAAGATACCCATTTCAATTAAAAATAATAATGTAAACTTTAGCCATCCATCATGTTTCTGCCTTTAAAACACCCAAACCTGGAAGACAAGGTACTACTTGCCAGCCCCCTCCCATACTTTAGTGGTTCTAGAATAGAAACATTAGAAATTAGTTTTTAAAAAGTCATGTAATTGTCATGGCTGTAGGGCAAATGCACTCGACAGAAAGAGAGAGACAGAAAGCAGGAAATCACCCCCAGTGGGGACAATCACACCACAATCCATTCTCCTCTGGTCTCTCAGGATTTGGGGCATGCTCTCACATGTGACCTGGGTAAGTTTCAAGCCTCTAGGTCCGGGACTTGAACTGTGGTCGACTACATTGGAGTCCAGTGATGCAAACATTATACCACCTGATGGCCCCAATACTTTTGAAATGTTTATCCTTGTGTCCTGTATCTTTGAAATGTCTATCTTAGAATGAGGATTTCCATTTTGGATTACTGTATCTGGTTATGCTGTTCTCTCTACCACATTGTCCTCCTATCCAGCTACTCAGGCAGAAATATTTAATTTTATTGTCTAAAGATACCCATTTCAATTAAAAATAATAATGTAAACTTTAGCCATCCATCATGTTTCTGCCTTTAAAACACCCAAACCTGGAAGACAAGGTACTACTTGCCAGCCCCCTCCCATACTTTAGTGGTTCTAGAATAGAAACATTAGAAATTAGTTTTTAAAAAGTCATGTAATTGTCATGAGAGATATTGTTTGATGATAGAAAGAGAGTCTTGCTGAATTATTCTGTCTAGGGAATTAAACGGAGTTCCTTTGGTTTGAGGCAGAGGGAAGTACACTTAAGAGCTCTTTTGCGGGAGGGCGAAATGGACGGCTCCACTTCCGGTTTGCCCTGGGCCTGCGATGGTAGCCATTTTGCTCTGGAGAGGCCGGGCTGTGCTCACCTTCCCAGCAGCAACGCTTTACCTTGTGGGCAGAGAGAAGAGGAAGAAAAAAAATCTGTGGGAGATCTGCAGCCCGAGAAGGGAAATGAAGCTCATGGTCTTTCAGGCTTATTCTATACCTGCAGCTTCTTTCAGGGGAGGCCTTTTCATGGAGGGGCAACACCTTGCCAATTCCCTCTCAGACTCTCTCCTTTTGTAGGATCACAGCCTGCGCGGTGACAATGAAGAAATATGTGGAAGAAAACGTGTCCCAGACAT
>NW_006204133.1:6844834-6850639 GCF_000334495.1 Tupaia belangeri chinensis
TCAGCATCACGGCTTGTGCAATGAAGATGAATAAGTATGTGGAAGAAAACGTGTCTCAGAAGGCCTACACGACCATCAAGTACTTCATGAAGATGCTGAGCAGCGTCAGCGAGACCCTCATCTTCATCTTCATGGGCGTGTCCACTGTGGGCAAGAACCACGAGTGGAACTGGGCCTTCGTCTGCTTCACGCTGGCCTTCTGCCAGATCTGGAGAGCCATCAGTAAGAGCAGACAGAGCCCGAGCCTCCTGGGCCTTCTCTTCTCCTTTTCCTAGTCCTTTCTGTCATGTAAAAACATAAGTAATGAGTTGATGCTAATTGTTCCTGCTGGTTAGGGGAGTATAGGCACCTTGTAGTAACCAGGAATATTTTCAATTTGCTACTCAGTCTGCTGTAAGTAATTAGTGGGTGATCAGGTTCTATACTGAAGCAAGGCTGGAGCAGAGAGTATTTATTTTTTAATTGAAGAGAGAAATTTCACACCTACACATTTAAATATAACTCAGTAAATATATCCCTTGCTTTTAACTCTTTTGCCAGCTTGTACCCCTTGCACCTTAAATCAAACATAGATTATAAACTGTGGTCCTTTACACTTCCTTTATAGGAAAAGTGAGATCTCACAAATTGTGTACTATGTAAGACAGCTACTGTTAGAAGACATTTCCCTAAATAGTACAGGTGGTTTTGAGAATTGATTGCATGAATGTGTGATGTATGGTAAATAAAGGACCAGGGAGTGAACCTTTATTTTAAAAAGAGCTCAGTATTAACTAGTAAAGGGCACTCTCTAATGTAAATTCCATTACCCTTGTAAAATATACCTAACTTGAAAGCCAGATCATGGTTGCTGATTTATTTTATACACTCATGTTTCAAGAGCTAGAAAAGAGCACTGAGCACTGTATGTGTTGTCTTCTGATTAGAAACAATTGTGTTCTAAGTGACTTTGAGCAATATTTGAAGCTTTAAAAAAATGACTTTGATCAACAATTAGGAGAAATAGCTGAGAATTTGTCTTGCATATATCAGTTCCAATTTGTAATTTAGGATGGGTTTTAGGATCTAGGGAAAAATAACAAGAATGCAGAAATATTAAAATATTGAATATTAAAGTTAATCTGAAAATGTGTGTATACACACACATACATACACATACACACACATAAATATGTGTGTATACACACACATACATACACATACACGCACATGCAAATACCCCTGTTGGACTGAGGGGGAAAAGAATTAAGGAAACTGGAACCTAAGTTTATAACCTCAAATCAAATCCTGCAGTCTTACTGCTAATTATTTGAACTTGGATAGACTTAACTATTCGAAATCTTTCTCCTAGCCTATGAGGTGATGAGATTGGTCAAGTTTATTAGATTACTCTCATTTTTAATACTTCACAAATCTACAGGGGAATCGAGCTAATGTCAAGAGAAGTAACCATGCAGAGTTCAACAAGAGGAGGATAAGTATTGTGGGTACCAGAACTTTGCTGACCATCCAGCTCAACTCCATAATCTTACAGTTGAGATCATTGACGGAACAGCCAACAAGAGAGTGCCCAGTTTGGTAATGCCTTAGTGATCGACAGAGCCAAGTGGCAGAATTCGGTTCTCATGCAGCCCGTTCTCTTTCCACCCCTACTCATCCCGTATAATCATAGTTCACACTCATGGCGGCTTATAACATAGATGGCCATGCTTTATATCATCTATGGTATTAACTTTATTTGATATTTACATCTACTTTCTGAGATAAATATTAGTTACTTCTATTAAGAAGATGAGTCTGAAGACCTTGCCTCAGGTCACATGACTGGCATTTGCAAGAACAAGGACAAACAAGACAAGATAAAAAAAATTCTTGAATAATGTTATTATTTGTTTTGCATGATGTGTGTGTTAACAAAAGAGGCTTGCAATGAAGCATATGTGATTAGAAATACATGAGGAGAGTGTCACTATCAGAGATCTTCGAAAAGGTCATAAAAATATGTATTATGAAAAAACTACGGATGCATTTCTGTTTTCTTTTTTTTGCACCAAATCTACCTCATACTTTATTTACATTTTCCAACAAACGTTTTGAAGTCCCCTTCTATAACATCTTGAAACCTCTTCTTTAATTAGAGCTTTAGTGGAAGGAAGATTCATACCAAGAACCACCATTTGCGTTGGCTCAGTTGCATGGGCGACTTTGGGATAGAAAATCAGTGTGGTTGAAAATACTTCTATGGTTTGACCAAGCTTCCTTTGATAAGCTCACTGGTAATAAGAAGCCCCTCGAAGCCTTTGCTGGCTTCCTTTCTCATTTACATTGATCTTCAAGAAGAGCCAGGAGGCCCATTAAGGTTCATCTCCTCACATTCTAAAGACCTCAGTCACCCAAAGGGCTCCTCTCACATTTAAATTACAGACCTCCTTCGGGTACCCAGTGAAAATATAAGATAAGAATATTTTTTGTCTCCCAAATAACAGCCGAGCCCTAATTAGTTTTAAAAGATAGAAGGACCAGCAGTTAGTGTAATGGCTATGTCGCTGGACTCCCACATAGTCGACCGTGGTTCACATCCCAGACCTGGTGGCTTAAACTCACGCCGGGCGTGTGTGCATGCATGCCCAAGATCCCGAGAGGAGAAAGGAGGAGAAGGGATTGTGGCGTGGCCATCCCCCCTGGGGGGTGACTTCTCGCTTTCTGTCTCTCTGTCTCTCTCTCTCTCTCTCTGGAGAGCACATGCGCCCTATAGCAAAAAAAAAAAAAAAAAAAAGAGCAATCATTCTGAGTGGAGATTAGAAAATATATACTTCCATCAGAAGATATCAAAACTATTAGTTTTCACACATGTGCACATACACTCATAAACACACATGCTAGGAAACTACTAGGAAAAAACCTTCTAACTTGAAGCACTACTGCCTCACAAATAGCCACACAGTGAAAGCCTTGAAGGATGTTCTGTTTGGGATGGATGATCACGAGTGTGTGATGGAATTAGGCAGCCGCGTCCGGAGGGCAGGCACACATGACCCTCCTTGGCTAGCACTGAATCTCTGCTCACCCGTGACCCTCCTTGCTAATACGTATCTCCCCCTTTCCAGGCGTGTTTGCCCTCTTCTATGTCAGTAACCAGTTTCGGACTTTCCCCTTCTCCATCAAGGACCAGTGCATAATTTTCTACAGTGGCGTTCGAGGAGCTGGAAGTTTTTCACTTGCATTTTTGCTCCCTCTGTCTCTTTTTCCTAGGAAGAAAATGTTTGTCACTGCTACTCTAGTAGTTATATATTTTACTGTATTTATTCAGGTTGGTAGATTTCTTTCATATTTCAAATAAGGAGATTCTTTCAGTTTTCAATTAGTAAAATACAAATAAAGGTACCTCTCTGATGAGGTTTGTGTGTACTACCCAAACAAAACTCTCAGATGTTTCTAGATCATGTTTCTCATCATCCCTTAATTTCTAACATGAGTTTCCTTTTAATGAACATGGCGCAGTAATAAAAGAGTACTGATTATCAGGCCAATGATAGCTGCTCTAGTATGCATCTTTGAAAATGAGGTTCCAGTTAGTACAAAATAGCATACGATTTTGTTTTACCTGGGCATTAGCTCTGAACTAATGAAACAATATTTTAAGCTATGAACTGAGTTTCTGCACTAAAATACAGACAATAATATTCATTCTTAGGGTAGTATTTAAAATAATTCAGAAGTAAAGTAAATATGGAGAATTTATCTAGTAGAAGCTAATATAAAACAAACACACATAAATTGAATATTCTAAATAATTTTGCTATGTGATTTTTCTCTCTGTAGTGACAGTTTTCACTTCAAGAAAACTCTATTTGTGTTTATTTCTATCTAGGGAATCACAATTGGCCCTCTGGTCAGGTACCTGGATGTTAGAAAGACCAATAAAAAAGAATCGATCAATGAAGAACTTCATATTCGTGTAAGTTATTTATTTGTCATAATCAATAAATTAGTAAGGTGATTCCCATTTATCACCTATAGAAGTAATCTAGAAAGTTGATGAGACATGCATATATATCATTAGACTTACAGATTCTTTTTCTCCTGGCTCTTCCAAGAATGCAAGTTGCCTATTATTATTGCAGGAAATTACCACAAACATGGTGGTTTAAAACAACAGAATTTATTATATCCTCATGGTGAGGCCACAATTTGAAATTGGTATCACTAGGCTATAAGCAAGGTGTTTAAGGACTGTTCCTTTCTGTAGGCTCTAAGATAGAATCTGTTTTCTTGTCTCTTGTGGGTGCTGGAGGCTTTCTGTGTCCTTTGACCCATGGCCTCTTCCATCTTCAAAGCCAACAATTGCTGGGCGAGTCTCTCTTCTTCTGTGTCACTCTGACAATGACTCTTCTGACTCCCTCTTCTACATTAAAGAATCTTTCTAATTACATTGGACCCACATGGATAATTCAAGATATTCTATTTTCCAATCAACCAATTCACAATCTTAAGTCCATCCATTACCTTAATTCTCCTTTGCCTTTAAACTAACATATGCAGTTTCCAGGGATTAGGATTTGGATATCTTTGGGGGGCCATTATTTTGCCTACCACCGTCGACCCTCTATCTCTCAAAGGTTCATGTCTGTTTCACATGCAACATGCTTTCCTCTTTCTCAATTTTCCTGAAGTCTCAATCCATTACAACATAACTCAAAGTCCAACTCTCATCTAAATGTGATCAGTTCAAAACCCTGAATATCATCGCCTCCGTCATCTAAATCTGCGATGACTGAGGCCCTGAATACAATGTACCCTGAGGCACGTCCTCTTCATCTGACTGTGAAACTCTGAAACAAGTTAGGTGCTCCCAAGATACACGGCAAAATAGTCATCAAGTAACAGGTACAGATAATGCCCTTTCACAACGGTAGGAAAATAGAAACAAATAAGAGTCATCTATTCTAAACTAATTTCAAAGTCATTGAAAAAACTCTATATGGGATCAAGGCCTGGAAATAATCCCTTGTAATTGATAGCATGAGTTTTCAGCCTTCTGTCATTTTTTCTTTTCTCTCTCCCTTATGTTCCAAGCTTCTATCAGTGCTCAGCAGAGAAGCAGAAGATATTTATATGATCTCCTATATACTTATAGGAGATATCTATATAAAAACGTTTGTTATAAGAAGTTGACTTACAATATTGAAGGGGGCTGGCTAGCAAGTCCAAACTCTGTAGGACAGATCATTAAGAAGGGTGGTCTTGAACTCTGGCTTGAGCTAAAGCTTTTTTTTCCCAAAATCAGGAAAGTCTCAGCTCTTTTTTAAAAGCCTTTCTTCTGATCAAATCAGCTCTACTCATATTTTCCAGGATCATTTTTCTTATTTAAAAACAACTGATTTTCACAATTATGTCTATATAGTACATTTAAAGCAGCATCTAGATTAGTGTTTGATTGAATAATTGGAGGCTTGCCTAGGCAAACTGAAGATGGTCACAATGACCAATAGTCAGAGAGGTCGTAATTGCTTCTAAATTCATTGTTCTGGTGGCCTACTGAGTCCTCTGTTTGTTCTGAATTCTTAACAAGGAAAGGGCAAAGGATGTTATTACTTCGGTAATGGTGACCGAGTGGCACTTTTTGATGAGAAGTGTAAATATAAATTTGAGCATGGGAAGCCAGCAGGTGGTATGGTGGTTAAGGGCACTAGACTCCCACAAGGCTGACTGTGGTTCCAGTCCCGGACCTGGTGGCTTGCTTCCTCACTTTCCCTCTCTCTCTTTCTCTCTCTCTCTCTCTCTCTCTCTCACAAACACACACAC
>NW_006204133.1:6850935-6887851 GCF_000334495.1 Tupaia belangeri chinensis
TTGGGGGGGAGAGGTTTTTGCCATAGGGCGCGTGCGCTCGCCAGACAGACAGAGAGAGACATAGAGACAGAAAGCGAGAAATCACCCCCTAGAGGGAATGATCACACCGCAATCCTTTCTCCTCCATTCTCCTCTCGGGATCTTGGACACACACGCACACGTGCCCGGCGTGAGTTCTAAGACACCAGGTCCGGGACTCGAACCGCGGTCAACTACGTGGGAGCCCAGCGACATAGCCATTACGCTAACTGCTGGTTCCCAATAAAACAATTCTTAAACAAAAGTTGAACATGGTCTCTACCTTTTAAGTTCAACACAATATTGATGGAATACCATTCTGTATATTTCCAAGGAGTAGAAACTAGACTATATGGGAGATCCAGGAGAAAGACTTCAGCCCAGTTACAAAAAAGTCATCCCAATCACTGTTTACTGATTGGCACATCAAGGAGAAATAAATATGTCCGAGCAGTGTTTGGGGCACTGGTCATAGTCACTGTGGCGGACAGCCAAGCTTCGAGGGGACAATTGGATCAGATATTTTAGGATTCTTCCCTCCCTGACAGTTCACAATTCTAGTGTTGGAGAAACTGATGAAGTCTTATAAAAACAGCCTAAATTTCATAGTCAAAGTCACCTGACGAAATAAAGTAATTTAAGTTCCAGGAAGTCCAAACAAAATTTCTTTCATTGCTCTTAACAAATATTTAAAAGATGAGAATAGGGAGTGTTTCAAAATCTGTAATGCAGGGACCAGCAGTTAGCCTAATAGCTATGTCGCTGGACTCCCACGTAGTCGACCGCGGTTCGTGTCCCGGATCTGGTGGCTTAAACTCACGCCGGGCGTGTGTGCGTGCGTGCCCAAGATCCTGAGAGGAGAATGGAGGAGAAGGGATTGCGGTGTGGCCATCCCCCCTGGGGGTGATTTCTCGCTTTCTGTCTCTCTCTCTCTCTCTCTCTGGCAGTGCACGCACCCTTTAGCAAAAACCTCTAAAAAAAATCTGTAATGCTGTAACTTTGTTGTAGGTTTTTTGTGTCAGTCTTCTCTGATTCATTATTTTAAGAAGTTACATAATTTCTCCGTATACTGAGAACTGTGGAACCTAGGTATTTCATTCCGTTTTCATTCGTTATGCTCTCTCTCAAAAACAGTATAATCATTGGTAGAAGACAGTGAATCATTTAAGAATATAAAAATAATTAATTTATTATGAAAAAAATTAAAAACCTATAGAGACTTAAGTGACTTCTAATTTGAATTATTTTAAGGCTAAATTGTAATTTTTTAAAGAGAATTTTGCTATGGGGTACATGCGCTCACTGGAGACAGAGAGAGACAGAGAGCGAGAAAATGGATGGTCATGCCACAATCCCTTCTCTCCTATTCTCCTCTTGGGATTTTGGGCATGCTCCCACATGTATCCAACTTGAGTTTGAGACTGCCGGGTCCAAGACTCAAACTATGGTCAGCCATTTGGGAGTCCTGCAATGTAACCATTATGCCACCTGTTGATCCCTGTAATTGTTGGTAAGATTGTGTTTTTTATAAATTCTTGTATATAACTTTGAATAAAACTAATGTATTATAATTGGCTTGGATGTGGAAATTTAAATACCTAATCCATTGATCAGATATGTAATGGAGAATATAGGTAAGTTTTGTTATTTTGTGTTATTAAGAAGACTATAGAATTACATTTTGAAAAACTGATTAAGTTAGATACTTGTGTATTCTTTTTTCTTTTTTCTTGGAATGACATTTAAAGTAATAGATATTAGGCTTTGCCTCCATCAGATTTAAGTAACACAAAATTGCCTAGATCATTCTAGAACAGTATTACTCAAACAGTAACTTATTTCTGTCACAAATTATGTGAATTATCAAGCACTTTATCTACAGATCTTTCAGTAATGAAACCAAGTTGTATTATAATAAAAACAGTGTATGTTTTAGTTCTATGAACTGAGTTATAGAAAAGAAAATATGTTCCAGGAAATAAAAGCCTCCTCTTTTTCCCTTCGTGCTGTTTCACCAGAAATCCTTTTCTTGTGTTTGGCTTGGCAGCTGATGGATCACTTGAAGGCTGGCATTGAAGACATCTGTGGACACTGGAGCCACTACCAAGTGAGAGACAAGTAAGAGGCTGAGGGTTTCATTATAACAGAGGGTGTTTCTGGTCAAGGGAACCTCTGAGAGAGGAGAAGAAATCTAGAGAAAGGGGACCAGCAAGATAACTGGCTGAGGAACCAACCAAGAATCAGTTGAAGGTCTTAGGCATGTGAGGCCTGGAAACAGAGAGGCCAGAGGAAGCATTGGGCTTGCTCTGGATTGTCTCAGCGAGAACAAAGACGAATGATGGTTGTAAATTTAAAAAGTCAGAGTTGAGTTTAAAAGAAGGATGAGGTTCCCGATGATAAGAGTAGCTCATCCATGGAATGACTGACTTCATGAAGCTGCAAAGGGAATTTGAGACATGCAATGGGTTCTGGAAAGAATTCCTTCATTGTAGGGAAGGCCACAGTGAAAGGATCCTTCCCACATAATAATTTTTTGAAAGTCCTGCTTTGCCAACATACTTGCATTTCAGAGCAGATTCTCTTCCTGGATTTAGTCTCAAGTTCACAAGGAGTGAGAGATTATGCTGTGAGTAGCTGGTTGCTAATGCTGTGAGCATGTGTCAGGTCACTACAGGAGTGTAAAAAGGGGAAACTTACGGAGGACAGGATTCTGCTCTGCTTATGTGGGGTAGATAAGGAAAAAGGAAAGGTGAGTCAGGATGTGGATGGCATGCGAGAACGACCCAGCCAGACAGCCAGCAGGGTATGGGCCATGGCAGCTCCTGAGGTTGAAAAGTACTTGGTCAAGATGAGCTAAGTGAGAAGAACGTCAGAGAAACTGTGAAGGTTGGGGCGCTGATTCCAATGGCTGAGGAGTTATTAGCAACTGTGGCCTCTCATGTAGAAGGTCAGAACACTAGAATGCTGAAGGGTGACCCAGCTGGAGCAAGAGTAGGCCTGGTCTGAGCCAAGCACTAATCACAGCGCACAGAAAATCAACCTGCTAACCCTGGAGGTGGCTTAGCTGACAAAGAACCTGCATGCCTCACGGACCAGAAAACCAATCAAAAGACAATAAGCCAGCGGCCCAGGAAGTTATATTCCTTCCAGAAAATAAAGCAGGTAGAAAAACTGCCCTTTGAATGTAACATGATTGGAAACGTTGGGAATTTAAACTCCAGACGAATAGCTGACTTCGAAGGTGGCGCACGCATATGTGCAGCTCAGTCTAATGGGCTGGCCACAGGTTGGCTGCAGCAGTCAGGGGCCCTCAGTGTCTAGCCTATTCAGAGTCCCTGTCATTCAGGCTGTAGGGATGTATGTGGGCTTTTTTTTTTTTTCTTTCTTTCTTTCTTTTCCCCTGTTAATTGGCAGGATTCAAATGCTCTCCAACATAATGGGGCAAAACTACTGTAACTACTGGGCCTTTAAACTTCCTGGGTTCTAGTTGAATAGTCCAGTATTACTGTAAGAGCAGCTGTGCTGTTAGGAGCTATTAGAATGGAACATTTGTTCAAAAGCCTCAGCCCCCTCATTTCTCCTCTCACAAGCAGGGCTGGGCCGGGCCTCCCCCGCACTCCACTTATGCATACTTTTTTGCCCTGATTGCAGCTTGTCCATTCCTTTTGTTTAGTTGATTTTTCAATGTATTCAGGCCACTGGGCCGTTCTTTCTTTATTTAAAAAGAAACGCACAAATACCATGGATTTTTGCAGAATATATTCAAATGCTATGAATTCCAGGCACCATATTGATGTTCCTCAGAATAAAGTTCAGTAGTACTTCGTTTTAAGAAAAACATGCATCCGTACATAATACAGAGATGAAAGAGCTTCAAAATGTTGTGTTTTTTTTTTTTCTTCATTTTTAGGTTTAAGAAGTTTGATCATAGGTATTTAAGGAAAATCCTGATCCGAAAGAACTTGCCAAAATCAAGCATCGTTTCTCTGTACAAGAAGCTGGAGATGAAGCAAGCGATTGAGATGGTGGAGACGGGGATACTCAGCTCCACAGCCTTTTCCCTGCCCCAGCAGTAAGTCCCGGCCACACTTGCATGGAAACTCTCGCTGTTAGGATTCCTAGAGGCATTAACTCATTGTTCAATTTTTTTTCTTTGAAGAATTATTTATTTGTTTAATTCAATTTGTTGTTGTTGTTGTTGTGTTTTAATTTGGCCAGAAAGAGACAGAGAGAGAGAAGGAAAGTGAGAAGGCAAGCTGCCAGGTCTGGGACTCAAACCACAGTCGACCACGTGGGAGTCCAGCACCTTAACCACCATGCCACCTACTGGTCCTCATTGTTCAATTTAAAGGTAATACTAGGGGTGACCAGAAAGAAGTAGGAAGAAGGCACCATGAAAAAAATATCTATGTCTAGGCATTTCATGGCATGACTCAGACTCAAAATGCTTCACTTAGTTTCTGAAACTTTCTTTCCAGCAAGAAATGCCTTCTTGGGCCAGCGCTGTGACCTCATGGTTGAGGGAGCCAGATCTCACGTGGCCAACCACGCAGTTCAACTCCCAGCCTAAGTGGCTCACAGGACACGCTGTGTGCCTTGCATGTGTATCCAGGATTCTGATAGGGTGGAGAAATGCAGGAGAAAGGGATTGCATCATATCCACCTGTCATTGGGGTGCCCCCCACCCCACATCTCGTCTCTGGTGAATGCACACACCGTCTGGAAATTTTTTTTTTTTTAAAAGGGCATCCTGGGACCAGCAGTTGGTGTAATGGCTATGTCGCTGGACTCCCATATTGTCGACTGTGGTTTAAGTCCCAGATTCAGTGGCTTAAATTCACACCAGGTGTGTGTGCGTGCATGCCCAAGATCCCAAGAGGAGAATGGAGAAGGGATTGTGGCATGGCCAATCCCCTCGGGAGTGCTTTCTTGCTTTCTGTTCTTCTGTCTCTGTCTGTCTTTCTGGCAAGTGCATGCATCCTATAGCAAAAACCCCTCAAAAACAACAACAAAAAAATAAATAAATAAAGGGGTGTCCTTTAGGTACATGAGACCTTTCTCTGAGAAAGAGAGGCAGATAGATTTATAGAATTGCAGAACATTTTGTAAGACTTTATCTTTTTTCTTCCTGACCCGTTCATTTGATTCTACCCTTCCTGCCGTTGTTTCTTCTCATAAGTCATTCCTCTTCTACTCTTACATGAGAGGAGACAAGTTAGCTTTCTGGGATGCTCACTGTCTGGGACTTGGGGATGAGTCTGGTAGTTAATGAACTATTTAAAGAGAAAGTTGTCCTTGTGAACGTGTCTAAGGCAAAGGTCTGTATGAGATCGTGAGGTTTACTGTGAGTCTCTGCAAGTCCAGCTTGGAATAGGGGGAGTCACCTGCCTTCCTGGAGAACAGAGGACTGTAGGGGAGGGTAATGCCACTTTATGCGGCCATTGTTATAATTTCCTTTGAAACCTGGTGTGTCTCGTCAAGCATCTGATAACCAGTTGTTCCAAGAGCCAATTAGATTTTTTTCGTTTAAAAAGCTGACTTAACTCTCTGACACTTAAGGGGTCTTTTCAATGTTACAAAATCTTTTGCCCTCTTACAGTTTTCTATGAGTTGGAGAAATTAATCACAACATCTATTTAGGATAAGAACACCAGCCCCCTCCATCCTGTCATCTTCAGCAGGTCAAGACACTTGATCATGAGCCTCAACTACATCCTCACATTTGAAGAGCAAATTGATAGAAGAGCTAAGAATAGATAGCAATAAAATTGTCACTAGTGCTGAGTGCTATTTCCCAGGTGACGCCTTCATTCTTTACCTGCTAATGAGTCAGAGACACCGTTGCCTTTCTCACAGGAACTGGAAAAGTCTAAACCAGCATCCTTGAGGGTTTCTCAGTATAAATAGAAAACTTTCTGTTTTATTTGTCAGTGAGACCATTTCTGTGGTTTATTTGTTTTGGTCTTGCCATTACATGGCATTTAAGGAAAGTTCCGGTACTAAAATGGAAAGTGTTAACAAATATTTATTGTCAGTGTTACACTGGGCTGTGGTAGAGCTTGAGGCAACAGGAAAACTTCATTGTTCAATTTAAAGGTAATACTAGGGGTGACCAGAAAGAAGTAGGAAGAAGGCACCATGAAAAAAATATCTATGTCTAGGCATTTCATGGCATGACTCAGACTCAAAATGCTTCACTTAGTTTCTGAAACTTTCTTTCCAGCAAGAAATGCCTTCTTGGGCCAGCGCTGTGACCTCATGGTTGAGGGAGCCAGATCTCACGTGGCCAACCACGCAGTTCAACTCCCAGCCTAAGTGGCTCACAGGACACGCTGTGTGCCTTGCATGTGTATCCAGGATTCTGATAGGGTGGAGAAATGCAGGAGAAAGGGATTGCATCATATCCACCTGTCATTGGGGTGCCCCCCACCCCACATCTCGTCTCTGGTGAATGCACACACCGTCTGGAAATTTTTTTTTTTTTAAAAGGGCATCCTGGGACCAGCAGTTGGTGTAATGGCTATGTCGCTGGACTCCCATATTGTCGACTGTGGTTTAAGTCCCAGATTCAGTGGCTTAAATTCACACCAGGTGTGTGTGCGTGCATGCCCAAGATCCCAAGAGGAGAATGGAGAAGGGATTGTGGCATGGCCAATCCCCTCGGGAGTGCTTTCTTGCTTTCTGTTCTTCTGTCTCTGTCTGTCTTTCTGGCAAGTGCATGCATCCTATAGCAAAAACCCCTCAAAAACAACAACAAAAAAATAAATAAATAAAGGGGTGTCCTTTAGGTACATGAGACCTTTCTCTGAGAAAGAGAGGCAGATAGATTTATAGAATTGCAGAACATTTTGTAAGACTTTATCTTTTTTCTTCCTGACCCGTTCATTTGATTCTACCCTTCCTGCCGTTGTTTCTTCTCATAAGTCATTCCTCTTCTACTCTTACATGAGAGGAGACAAGTTAGCTTTCTGGGATGCTCACTGTCTGGGACTTGGGGATGAGTCTGGTAGTTAATGAACTATTTAAAGAGAAAGTTGTCCTTGTGAACGTGTCTAAGGCAAAGGTCTGTATGAGATCGTGAGGTTTACTGTGAGTCTCTGCAAGTCCAGCTTGGAATAGGGGGAGTCACCTGCCTTCCTGGAGAACAGAGGACTGTAGGGGAGGGTAATGCCACTTTATGCGGCCATTGTTATAATTTCCTTTGAAACCTGGTGTGTCTCGTCAAGCATCTGATAACCAGTTGTTCCAAGAGCCAATTAGATTTTTTTCGTTTAAAAAGCTGACTTAACTCTCTGACACTTAAGGGGTCTTTTCAATGTTACAAAATCTTTTGCCCTCTTACAGTTTTCTATGAGTTGGAGAAATTAATCACAACATCTATTTAGGATAAGAACACCAGCCCCCTCCATCCTGTCATCTTCAGCAGGTCAAGACACTTGATCATGAGCCTCAACTACATCCTCACATTTGAAGAGCAAATTGATAGAAGAGCTAAGAATAGATAGCAATAAAATTGTCACTAGTGCTGAGTGCTATTTCCCAGGTGACGCCTTCATTCTTTACCTGCTAATGAGTCAGAGACACCGTTGCCTTTCTCACAGGAACTGGAAAAGTCTAAACCAGCATCCTTGAGGGTTTCTCAGTATAAATAGAAAACTTTCTGTTTTATTTGTCAGTGAGACCATTTCTGTGGTTTATTTGTTTTGGTCTTGCCATTACATGGCATTTAAGGAAAGTTCCGGTACTAAAATGGAAAGTGTTAACAAATATTTATTGTCAGTGTTACACTGGGCTGTGGTAGAGCTTGAGGCAACAGGAAAACTCCATCATGCTGATATTATTTATATTTAAAGTGTTGTTATTTTATTCATCCAGGATTTTATGTTTAATTTTGCTATAGGGTGTGTGTGCTCCTCATAGGGAGACAGACAGAAAAAGAGAGAGAGAGAGAGAGATAAATCACCCCCCCCCCGGGGGAGATACCCACATCACAATCTCTTCTCCTCCATTCTGTTCTTAAAATGTTGGGCATGCACACATGCTCAGTATGATTCTTAAATCGCAGGGCCCAGGACTCAAACCATGAAATCAACCATGCGGGATCCAGCCTCCTTCAGCTCCATGCCACCTGCTGACTCCATCAAGGACTTTTGCATTGACTTTTTTTTTTTTTCATTGCCACAGGGCACTTGCACTTGCTGGAGAGAGAGAGAGAGAGAATAATCACTCCTCTTCCACCCCATGGGACATAGTTAAGCCACAATCCCCCTTCCTCCATTTCTCCACCTGATCAGGATTTGGGCCATGCTCACGCACTCTCCTGGCGTGTTCTTCATGCCTTGGGGCTGAGATTCTCACCACAGTCAGCCATATTGGATCTGGCTCCCAGTGCACAGAGTTAACCAGTGTCCTATAGAGCCAGCCCTGTACAGGCTTGTATTTATTTATTAAATATTATATTTAAATCTTACTTAATTACCGAGCTTTTTAGCACCTCCTTACGGTCTGTGTCTTAGATCCAGCTCTGTTCATTAGATACCTCGAAGGTGGCCAGCATTTGAAGACAGGTACAGTCCATGCCCTCATGGACACCATTCTCCAGTAGGGTCTTGACATTAATGGAAAGGGCCACATATATGTAATCCTAAAGAACAGGGAACTATGGGGGTATGTGAGAGGTGAGCCTCCTCCGATCTCCTGGTGTCTGACCTGCTCACTGAAGCATGATTGGAGCCCATGCAGTGGCGGAGGGCTGGACAGCTGCAGGCGGTTTA
This sequence comes from Tupaia belangeri chinensis, assembly GCF_000334495.1. Taxonomy (NCBI): domain Eukaryota; kingdom Metazoa; phylum Chordata; class Mammalia; order Scandentia; family Tupaiidae; genus Tupaia; species Tupaia belangeri. The sequence continues at coordinate 6,859,728 of NW_006204133.1, forward strand.
GACCATTAGGAACTTCCTCAATGGGCTTGCTCATTAGCTATGTGAGCTCTTGGTCTAGGAATGTAGGGGTGCTTATCTCAAATGAGAATCAGTCTGTCATGTGGCAAAGTGTGTTTTGAATCTCTGTGTTACATCACAGTGGTCACAAGCAGTGACTCTAATTTCTGACTTCAAGGCACATTTAAAACCAGCTTTATTTGGAGAGGACCTCCCACTTGAGTCGAAGATCTCTTCGGACATTTCTTCTGTTTTATTAAGAAAGCCTTATTGGCAAGAGAATTGTTTCCCCCTCCTATAGCCCAAACCAGTTAGTTAACTGGGTAAGAGAGGAGGATTTTTAAAGCTGATATTTAATACAAGTTTAGTATTTAAATTGCATTTATTTGATCTAATTAGAAATCTGTAGGACGTCAAGCAAAAAGGAATTCCTCTCCCGAGATCAAAGCAGCTAACTTTTTAAAAAACAAACCTTCATACAATAATAGGAAAAAGAAGTGTGTACTCAGCCTGCTTTTTATTATTCTGTAGGAGATGATAACAACAAAATGCACATATATTTTCTTCTTTAGAAGTCTGAGCAATTGTTCTACAAAGGTTTAGATTTCCAGTCTGTGACCTTCAGGAGAACGCTCTGGCCAGGGCTGTCCGTAACACTCACTGGATGCTGTTGAGTCCATGGACCCCACTGCTGTTACATTCATGATGCATCTGAACCTTGAAACAACCCTCTGGAGTAGATAGAATATGTATGATACTGTATCATGTCAAATATGAAGCAGCACTTCTCACCAATGAGTGGTACCCAGTTAGAAACGATCAAGGCAAAGAGGCTCAAACTGATTAAAAGTGTTGAATCTTGAAAAGATATTTTGATTAGGGACTGCATGGTGGTGCAGAGGTAAAATACAGTACTCTTCAAGGCTAACCCACATGGGAAGGTTCTTTATTCACATCTGGAGACCTCCCTGTCGATGCTGTGTGCATGCATGCCCATGTTTCAGGGCTGGCGAGGCTAGGGGTGGATTATGGAGTCAAGACCCTGTTGAGAGCTCTCTCTCTCTCTCTTCTCTCTCTCTCTTCCTTGCTTATTCAAAGAAATAAATAAACTTATTTTGACTGATATTAAAGGGACATTAAAACATTCATTTATAAAGTTACAGGCAAAACAAAGTGCACCCATGCAACTTCCAAATACTGTATTTTTTATTTTCAATTAATTCTTAAATTATCATTCATACATTAAACTACTGTATTTTTAAATCCCCAAATAATTTTAACATGACATTTATTTTGAAAAAAGCATAAAATAACTTCATTGTCATTTTGGAATTTTTTAAATTTGGTCACACATGACAGGCATGGATTTGTATTCCTGCATTCTTATATGAGAGACTCTGAGCTGTGGGTTCTGATGCCAGGGTTCACTTCCCTCATGGAAGATTGTGTTGTGGGGTGCAGGACCATCTTCTCAGCTGCTCTTCACACACCCTAGCCGTTGGTCACCTTGGTGACCTCTATGAAAGTAAGCAAGGCAGTGCCCAGAGCAGCTGGGGGTACCACCTGTGTTTGCAGTGGGCAAGACTTTCAGCCGCCTGAACTGTTCTTCCCAGGACTTCACATCTAAGATACTAACGAGAAGATGGAGTCTTCTAAATGATTCAATATACGATAGCATTTTCTCTTGGAGAATTCAGACCATGGCATGAATACATTGTCTGCCTGGTTTCATAACATCACTGGAGCAGATTTTTACGTTATTATCCCTTATGACCGAAAAAAGAGTTACCTGACATGGGAACCTCTCCGTCAAATATATTTGGATTCAGTTTTTCCCAGTTCGATTTTAATATCTGCGAAATTATTGCAGATCTTTTAAGGTGACAGATTCCCTTAATGGAGAATGTAATGAATGCTCCAATGACAAGTCATCCAGCTTGTAATCCAAATCTTTTAAGCTAGAGAGTTTTATTATTAATGCCGTTTTTCTAAGGATCGTAGCTTTCCTGCGATCGCAGTATGAGCATGGCAGAGATGGTTTTGCCAGTGAGGTGGCATGAAGAAGCCCAGGTCTCACCTTGCCCCGGTTGATCATGCCTCTGTACGATTCTGCAGCTTCTCGGCGAGGGGGGGGTGCCTTTGAGGTCCAGTATTCCTCACTGGCCTGCAGCCCGGATGGACTTTCCCTAGGTCTGGCTGTCCCCAGAATGGTCTTGGAACCTGGGGAGAACACCCAGCTGGAGCGACTACCATGTCAAATTTTGCTTTACTGTTGCCTTTATCAGTGTTTTTTTGTTTGTTTGTTTGTTTTGGGGGGAGCGAGGAGTTTTTGTTTGTTTGTTTATTTGTTGGTTGGTTGGTTGGTTTATTATGAACACAGAAAATGGAGTTGTTTGGCTAGCTCTTACTTCTGCTCAGAAATACATTATACCCACCACAATAAAGGAAGGTGCTCAGATCCTGGGAGTGTGTAGGCGTATCTACAGCAGAATAAACTTTATTTGAAAGGCTTTCACGATTAGTTTGAAATGCTCTGATAGCAGTGTTTAGGTCACTAAGGGAGGTAACTGAGTATCAACAGAGGTGACATTTACAGCTCTGAGATACGGAAACTGATTTCTATAATTTTGTAGAAAGGGCATTGGTCAATCTACAGACAGCATTGCTGAATAAAATCGTAATGGACTGTGAGGCCCAGTTTCCAAGTCCTTTCAAATCTGTTAACCACTGTGCATTACTTTCAAAATATTCTTGCTATTTATGGCCTTATGTCTGGAAGAAAATACTGAAAGTTGGCTTATCTTGAAACTAGTTATTATTTGTCTCTGTGATCAATTGTTTTAAGATCATATGCAAGTATATGTTAAAGCTACTAGTGTCCTGGGACCAGCAGTAAGCGTAATGGCTAAGTCGCTGGACTCCCACGTAGTCGACCATGGTTCGAGTCCCGGACCCGGTGGCTTAAACTCACACTGGGTGCGTGTGTGTGCGTGCCCAAGATCCCAAGAGGAGAATGGAGGAGAAGGGATTGCAGCATGGCCATCCCACCTGGGGGGTGATTTCTTGCTTTCTGTCTCTCTGTCCTTCTGGCGAGCGCATGCACCCTTTAGTAAAAACGTCTCAAAAAAAAAAAAAGAAAAAAGAAAGAAAGAAAGAAAGAAAGAAAGAAAGAAAGAAAGAAAGAAAGAAAGAAAGAAAGAAAGAAAGAAAGAAAAAAGCCGCAAGTGTCCTTATACAATTAAAAAAAATAAACTATAGGTAGGAAAAACAAAAACTGGGGCCAGCAGAGGGCATAGCAGTACATTGCTGGACTCCCATATGTTCAACCGTGGTTCGAGTCCCAGACCCAGCTGCTTGAAACTCATGCCCAGTGTGTGTGCATGCATGCCCAAGGTCTTGGAAGGAGAATGGAGGAGAAGGAATTATAGCATGGCCACCCCTTCAGGGGGTGATTTCTCATTTTCCCTCTCACTGTCTCAGTCTCTTTCTGTCCCTCCCCCTTGAGTGCATGTACTCTAAGGCAAAAACTTCTACAAAAAAGAGAGAGAGAGAGAAAACAGAAAACAAAGCAACCCCATTAAAGCTTATACCAAGATGTAAAAAGATGTGATAGCATTTAAAGGAGGGTTTAACTTTCTTTAGTTCTCTTTTACGTTTTTCAGTGACTATATATTATTCATGTAATAAAAAGTTTTTTGAATTGTTGTCACTAGATTGTAATAAGATACGGTTGTCATGTGAGAATTCTTCTCATAGCAGTGTCGTGCCTTTCAGATCCGCAGAGGACAATTGTGCATTGACTGCTCGCTTGGACATGATCTGGTTTTTGAACCCTTCTGGGTGGGAGTGGGTGGGTCGCGGTGTCCGGTGTCTCAGAGCTGGGCAGACTTTCATGGTGGGCGTGGTCTCATTCCCCTGTATAATGTGCTCCTGGTTTGTTAAATGATTCTTTAACCAAAGATGAAATCCTTACAGCCACATTTCTAAGATAAAGGTACTCATGAAACGAGTATTCTCTCAGATCAGCGCTACTACAGATGTGGAAAACGTGGCACTCAGCTGTCGTTGGTCCGTGACCTACGCGTCACCTGTCCACAGAGAGAGAAGCACAGAACTAAGAGAGGGAACCTTTGACTGAATAACTTCACCTCTGTCGAATTTAGCAGGAGACTATTTGAGTGGTGTTTTATATCATTTTCAAGTAATTGATTTCATTGCATTTTACAAATTGTCGATTCATAACAGATTTAGGAGAAAAATATTTACTCGTTTGTCACCACCTTAAACCCTTTTTAAAAAGGGTTAGAATGAGTGTCCTGTATAAAACAGGATCTTATTTTTTCTTTCTTTCTTTTTTTTTTTTTTTGGAGAGATTTTTGCTATAGGGCACATGCGCTCCCTGGAAAAACAGAGACAGAGACAGAGACAGAGACAGAAAGCAAGAAATTACCTCCCCACAGGGGATGGCCACGCCACAATCCCTTCTCCTCCATTCTTATCTCAGGGTCTTGAGCATGCATGCCCATGTGCCTGGCATAATTAAAGCCACCAGGGCTGCCGGGTCCAGAACTCGAACTGCTATGTGGGAGTCCAGTGATGTAACCATTATGTCGTCTGCTGGTCCTGAACAGAATCATATTTTGAAATTTGAAAGACATGTTCTGACATTTCAGATCAACTTGCTAAAGCCATTGGAAACAGGAGATTCAGACAGGAGTTCTGGCATCTTGGGTTTCATTAGTGCAAGATAAGGCCCTCTGGCATTTTTGTGGCACCTCCTACTGAGACGGAAGAATAATGTTTGGCTTCCTTCCAATGATGTTTCAGGGCCCAGCGGGTACAAGGAGTGAAGAGGCTCTCCCCGGAAGATGTGGAGTCCATGAGGGACATTCTGACAAACAACATGTACCAGGTCCGACAAAGGGTGCGTATCATCCGTTCTCGCTCACATTGTCCTTGTGGATGCAGCTTCCTGCCATGCCTTGCCCCTCTGCTGCGTCTGGACGACAGAAAGCTAGTTACGTTTCTGCTGCAAAATGGGAACCTGTGGCATAAAAATAAATGCAAATCCAGGCACTGACTCTAGGGGTCAGGCTGCCCTAGCCCTGCAGCTCGGTGCGTTCTTGAACTAGCAGGTCTCCTTCCTCCAGACAGGCAAGTGGTGGAGCTCATTCACCTGCCTGGGAGCAAGGAACCTGGTCCCTAACCCTAAGCCTAACCCTAAGCTGTCCCAGGATGCAGATGACAGTTGAATTGCTTCAGTTACATTGACTAGAGGTTTAGAGAGTTTGGGTTACAATATTGAAAGTATAATGCTGAAAGCCGGAATAAAAGGAGACATATTAGGCATCTTCTTTCTCAGTTTCGGAATCTATCCCAGTTCTCAGCAACTAGTCCAAATCATACACTAAGAACTTTTAGAAAAACTTACCCATTGCCCCTAGAAATGTTCTCTGAGCGGGCAGTGGATGAGTCTGAGATACTAAATCAAATTTCAACCTGTGTTATCTCATCATTTCTCATTTGCCTTTTTTCAAATGTAAAGATCCAATTGCTCACCCCAATTCCTGGGGTAAATCCACTGTGAAGGTCTTCAGTTTGTGACTATGTCATGGATCATAGTTTTCATAGAATTAAAAAAAATATATAAATCTAGTCAAAGCTCCTCATTTGCAAGTAGAACAGGCTGAGGTTAGCAAGGCTGCTTGTCTGACTTGCTCAAGGTCACCCAACAAACCCAGGTTAAAATGCAGGCTTCCAGCCACCGGCCCAGTGCTCTCTCCATGACTCATGACATAGGCCAGTGAAAGTGAGTGCTGTTGGCTGCTTGTTTCAGAACAGTGGACGCTGAGGGTCAGGAGGCAGTGAAAGGCACACGGGCCAGCACGAATCATAATGCTCTTAGAGTAAATTCCAAGGCTTTCAGATCCTTCCAAGTGAAACTGTTTCAGTGGAACTATCACATCCCGCCTTGGATAAATAGATAAGAACTTCCTGGTTTGAAGAATGTGGCTAGGCTAGTGAGGGCCAGGGCCTGCACCTGGTGCTCAGCCTTTCCCCACGCCACTGAAGAACTCAGGGAAAGGTCATAAATGGAGCTGGCGACCCAGGACGTCACAATCTGCAGTGAGGCCCTCCTCCCCTGACTTTCTGTGCTTGGATGCTCCCCCTTTCTTCCTCTGAGCTATTCGGCATCTCCCTTGCTTACTGCACCCAAATTTAAGCACATGGGCCTCCTTTCGTTTGATGGGTTTCTGCTGAGCACCATGGGGAGCCCAGTGAAGAGACTATAATTGATGAACAGGGGAGCTACAGCACTGGCCTCCACCTCTGTAACTTTGAGAATAAGCCCCTACCCCTCCATGTGCTTTTCTCTCGACCCCAACCTTATAGAGGTCATGCGAGTCCTCTCTTGTATCACGGTCCTCTTACTCCCTGGGAGGAAAAAGTATTCTGAATTCGTAACCTGGGGCAACCACACATTCACTCTGCTTTTACTTTTTAACATTTATTTCTCATTTATTTATTTCCTCTGTGTGTGCATGTTTGTGAGAGAGAGAGAGAGAGAGAGATGCAGAGAGACAGGCACCCCAAACAAGGCCCCAGTAGAACCAGCCAAGTATTAGGAACGCTGCACCGAATAATACAAAGCCTTTTCTCCCGCAGAGCCCAAGCTTCAGTGGGAAATGCAGGCTTGAACTCATCTCTGATTCCTGCATTAAAGGGTGGAAACAGGGGAAGGGAAGGGTACACGTGCATATTGACTAGATGCACAGGACTGTCTATACTCCCTGCGCCCTGCAGTACAGACCACGGGTGACGGACTGTGAGGTCAGGCGGAAGACCAAGTCACCCAGTGTTCCTTAAAGCACAGCCTCTCCCCGAGAGTAGGAAATTCCTCCTAGCGACATACACACACACACACACACAGGCGGAATTCAGTTTTGCACAACTTTAACATTGATTTTAAAATGTAACTGTGTGGGGACCAGCAGATGGTGTAATGATTAGATTGCTGGACTCCCACCTGGCCAACTGCAGTTTGAGTCCCAGACTCGATGGCTTGAAACTCAGGCAAGGCACGTGTGTGTGTGCGTGTGTGTGTGTGTGTGTGTGTGTGTGTGCCCCAAATCCCAAGAGGTATTACATTGTAGCCATCCCCTCGGGGGGTGATTTCTGGCTTTCTGTCTGTTCCTCTCTCTCTCTCTCCAGTAAGCCCGTGATCCTTATAGCAAAAATCTCTTGCTAAAAAAAAAAATAAAATGAAATAAAACAACAGTTTGCCCCCATATTCTGGATACTAAATTATTTATTAGTTTCCATCCTCTCATATTTCAGTGCACAAAATGCACTTAAGTTAAGGTTCACCATTAGTGATGGTGGATAACAATCTGTATCTTAAATTGTCCTCACAACTCTTTTTTTTTTTTTCTGAATTCTTGTCAGATCAATTAATCTGTCAGAAGTGGTTGATAAATAGCTCGTGTCAGAGAAGGATGTTGGTGTTGGCCCCTCCTCACTGTTTCCTTGGCCTACAGGTCATGCCTCCTCTATGGAGCTACTTTTGGAGAGTTCTACTTCATAAGGATTTGCTTGGTTCAGAAATATTAAAAACCAAAATCTACTTAAACAGAAAGCCAATGAAACAGCGCTGTTGTCGATTCTCTGTGCTGTTACTGACACCCACATCTGTTCTGACAGAAATGTCACCATCTCACGTAGGGACCACGTGAGGGCCCATCATAAAGCCGCATATTAAATACTATTGTAATAAAGCTTAATCTTTGGTATTTTTTTAAACTCTCAAGAGTTTATTTCTTCCAAGAGGGAGGCAGAAGGAGAAAGATAAGGAGAGAAAAGAGAGAGAAAGACAGCCCCAGCTGGATCTTCGGGCTACAACGTGTCCCCAGTCTCAGCCAGCCCGGATCGCAGGCACACGTGTGATCCTGGCACGCCCAGGGTGGCCTCCTTGGAGTGTAGGTATTCAATCCTAGAGAGCCGGCCTGGAGGGTGGAGCCTCTGTCCTCATCACATCCCGCTCCATGCCCCTCTGGCCTTACCTCTCACCACACAGTGGTGCTTCTTTCTCCTGGGATAAATACATTTGCTGCATTTTGCCAGTGCTCCCGTCCCAAGTTGGGTAACAGCTCCCTAAACTCATTTGTTCCCTTGTCCTAGAATTTATTCCCAGGTTAACACCCACTCGTCAAATAACACCTCAGTGCAGTAAGAGAACCCTTCCCACACAAGACTGGACCTTGCGTCCTCTGCCCGTACAACCGAAGCCCCTGCAGATGCAGTGTCTCGCGCACCTGAGCATGTGACATTACACCCTTATGTGTCTGACCCCCCCCCCAAAAAAAAAGCCTGTAAGCCTTTTGAAGACCAGAATTCTAATATACTCGTTGTTTCTGATCCTGCCTTTAATGGCACGTGATACATAGAACATTTGCTCTACTGCAGTTGAACTACCTACTTTTGTTAAGGCATTCATTGTCCACGGGGCCAGCCCCTGCAGTTCTGATCCTACTATCCAGCAGGACTGGGGGTTTATCAGTGCAGGCACGAGCTACTTCCTGACCTGGGGCAGAATGGGCATTTCCTAGTGAACCCAAATGATCAATAAGGGAGAAAGAAATCCCAGTTCAGCACTTTGCAAATATCTGTTTGAAGACTGCTGTTGACCTATGGGCCATGACAAGTGGGTTGAGGACAAAGAGGACATAGTACATGAAGCTAGAAAGATTCCATCTGATGGACTGATTTTGTTTTTTAACCTTTTTTTAAACCTCAGGTTTAACCTGAGATTACGTCCTTTCTACCACTTTGGTTCATAGACCTTTTCCTCACCATATTGATGGATTGATAGAAATGGATTGATCTGTATGTATGCACCTATAAATGGCAACATTTAAAGGCAGCAAAACCCATAGAAATTCTTAAAGTAGTTTTGCTATTTTCTCTATTCATTAAATTTAAATGCCCAGGAACTACTGACCTGGCAGAGAAAACATGACCAAGTGTGTGTATGGGGCAGAAAAAATGTGTGGTTGTCTGGTCTGGGGCGGGATGGGGGAGAACTGCAAGGACAACAGAGCAGAAGGCACAGGCTCCAGCCACAGCTCCACCCAGAGCGTGATCTCCGGGGAACAGACTCTCGAGGCCTGCAGCTTGCTGGCTCATCTGCAACGGAGGCAAACATTCAGACAGCCTTAGGTTCCAGATGTTTCCATGGCCTCCTGAGGCAGCAAGTTGTACTAGAGGAGTCTACCTGGTTGACATTCCATTCTTGTTGCAGACACTATCCTACAATAAATACAACCTCAGACCCCAAACGAGTGAGAGGCAGGCCAAAGAGATCCTGATCCGCCGCCAGAACACCTTAAGGGAGAGCATGAGGAAGGGCCACAGCCTGCCCTGGGGAAAGCCGGTAAGTGGGGCCTGTAGCCACGGCATGTTCCTTTGGTGTGCATACATGTATCTCCTGATGACTGGGCCTGTCTCTGCACAGGGCCTCGGGGATATTACCACCCTCAAGCAATTAAAAACTCCATCATGTTGCCAGAAAGACGGGAAAGCAAGAGAGGGTAGGATGCCAAAGCAACCTCTTTCTCTGAACCCAGGGCTTAAGGAACCTGACGCATCTGCCCAGGGATGCATGGCAACCAACTCTCCCACTGGGCTTTGACTCCATACCCAGACCCTAGAACTCTCCAGGGGACCTCCACAAACCAGACCCTCTGGCCCTGGGAAACCTACTTCTCTCCCAGGAAACTACAGGGAGGGATTTATGATTTGCTCTTGTAAGATTCTTGGGCCTCATCTTCCCATCACTCACTGTGCACCTGCACTCTTCCCATTGGAGGCTGACTGGAACCAATTTACTAGGACTTCTGGATAGAGGTTTGATCTGGAGCAGACCCTAATCCCAGTGAAGATTAACTGTGGAGGTTCATCATGATCTGTTATGTCATGAGACGTAATGGAAATGCACATCAAAGACTAAGTGTTCTGCTTTCTTTAAACAAAAGTAACCCAAAGCCAGTCATCTAAACAAGATGTGAGGATAAGTCTATGTTCTTCCCCCTCTTTGCTATGTGAAGCTCTATTCTTTTTTCCCCCTCTTTTTGTGCGTGAATATATATGATGACTTTATTTATAACAGACAAAGACTAGAAACAATTTAAGCACTTGTCAACATTTGTGGTGTGTGAACAACATGTGGTATATCCATACATTGGAAAACTACTCCATGGTCAACACAAATGGACTACTGATGCATGCCGTGTGAAGCCCCCAGTCACAGTAGCTAATTTTTTTTTTTTCTACTTGTTACCAACAGGCAGGCACCAAAAACATCCGCTACCTCTCCTTTCCCCACAGCAACCCTCAGCCATCGAGCAGAGACGCAAGGGCTGCTGAGTTCACAGGTAACCTGCGTGCTTGGCCACTCTGCCAAAAGGCAAAACCAAAAGCATTATGACAAGAAAAAGAAGAGACAACTTATTTTACTGGTGAAAGTCAAAACTTTATTTATGGACATGCAAACTTGAACTTCATATCATTTTGACTTGTGAAATATGAGGGGTCTTCACAAAGTTTATGGAAAATATGTATTATGAAAAAATGACGCGTGGATTCCAAATTTCTTTTGTATGAAAATAAACACATATTTTAATTCCACTTTTTCTACAGACTTTTTGAAGCCCCCTTATATTATCTTTTTTTTTTTTTGAGTCATTTAAAAATGTAACAACCTTTGATAGCTCACAGGCCATCTAGAAAAGAAGTAGCAGGCTCAATATAGCCCAAGATCACAATTTGCTGACCCTTGTTTTAAAGAAAAATAAAAGGGGTGCTATGTTGAAGTTGTGGAGTCAATCCACAGTTTAAACATGAGCAAAACTGGTTAGGTTTCACTAGAATGATCTCATCAAATTTACTGATTCAGTGTTTCCCATTTAATACTGAATTTTTAAGTGAAAATTTAAAAATTAATCAAAACTGCTTATTATGCTAATGAAAGCCAAGCAACTAATTTTAAATGTATGCATAAATAATTTTTTATTCTCAACAGGTAGTGTATCATACCCGATATGCCAAGTTACTTATTTTGATTTTCTTAGCTTTTTAATCCTTCATTACATTGGAAATTTAAGTAAACTAAACATGTGGTTGGGACCAGCAGTTGGCGTAAAGGCTATGTCACTGGACTCCCACATAGTCGACTGTGGTTTGAGTCCGGGACCCAGTGGTTAAAAATCACACCAGGTTCATGTGCGTGCGTGCCCAAGATCCTGAGAGGAGAATGGAGGAGAAGGGATTGGGGTGTGGTCAGCCCCCCTGGGTGGTGATTTCTCGCTTCTCTGTCTGTCTCTTGTCTTTCTGGCAAGCGCACATGCCCTATAGCAAAAACTTCTCCAAAAATAAAAACTAAATAAATAAATAAACATGTGGGATTTTATAATTAAATCTTTGAAAATCACGTATAATTATTTTTCATAATAAATTTGTTTCTGATTAAAAACATGCTTTTGATATAAAATTAGTAGAGAAGCATAGGAAAAACAAGTCAAAAAGATTGAAAGCCCTCACATCCACATATAATCATCATATAACATATAACATTTTATTTCTCCTTTCTCTTGGTCCCTACCCATAAACAATTTTTAAAAATCATGAAAACAGCATCATAGTATAACATGAAATAAAGCATCGTCATTGTTTTGTAATTTTCATATATTGCCTAGTTCATTCAACATGTGGTTGACATATTTCCATGTCAATAGGTATTAATCTACTCTTTATTTTTAATGACTGAATAACAATTATATAGAAGTATCATAACTTTTCTAGCTAACTTCTAATTTAAAAGTATTTATGATTTTTAATAAATATAAACAGTGATGCATGATAAGTGTCCTGTTTTGCTTGTGATTGATTTATGCACACATAACCAATTATTCCCTCAGTAGATTTTCCTGAAAGTAACATTTGAAGGTTAAAAATCACATACACTTAAGCTTTTTTAAAAATAAGAATTATTTATTTTATTTATTATTTTTTATTTGCTATAGGGTACATATGCTCACTAGATAGACGGAGAGAAACTGAGGAAGGAAGCTGCCAGGTCTGGGACGTGAACATGTGGGAGTCCAGTGTTTCAACCACCATGTTACCTGCTGACCCCATGCTTCAACTTTTACATACTTTTCCAAAATACCCTCCCAAAAGATTATGTCACTAACTTACCCTTATACCAAAAGTATGTGAGGGTAGTTTTTTCCCATCGCCTTCACCATCATGAGACAGTGGTCAAACCTTTGAACATTCTGTGCTATGATGCCACAAAATTTCTGTCATGTTTAATTTTTATAGGAATCTCTTTGATTTTTAGTGAGATTCAACATTTTTTCATATTTTTTGGCTATACCTATATTTCTCTTGGAGAATCTTTTGTTTCTACCTTTGTCTATTTTTTTTCTATTTAGTCATTGATTTACTTTAAGTGACAGATGAACTCTATATAGTAAGGATACCATTAATTTCCTCTCCTGTATGTTACCAGTGATTTTTCTCTGTTTTACACATAACTTTATATATATATATATATATATATACCACAGAAAAATTAGAGGATGATTTATTCTTTTTTTTTTCATCTAGAACTTAAATAGTTTAATTTTCCCAGGTAAATTTCAATCCATCTGAGCTTCATCATTGTGTAAGGATTAAGACAGAGATGCACTTCAGACTATTTTCAAATGTTCTTGTCCCTGCAAGGTGAAATGCCACCTTCGTTATAGTAATTTATCCTGAAGAGAGGGTTTTGGACTGTCAATGCCATGTTATTGATCTAATCATCCATTCCCAGACTGCACTGTAGGAACTAGTATTATTTTAGGTCATTGGTGAGATATCCCACAAACAAAAGTAAGGGAAACAAAACAAGTGAGCACCAGATAGATCAAGGGTGTATTATAGATTAATTTTTAAAAATATTTTCAGGCACAGGAACCAGCAGTTAATGTAATGGCTATGTCGCTGGACTCCCACGTAGTCCACCGTAGTTTGCATCCTGGACCTGGTGGCTTAAAACTCACGCTGGGCACATGTGCGTGCGTGCCCAAGATCCCGAGAGGAGAATGGAGGAGAAGGGATTGCGGCGTGACCATCCCCCCTGGGGGGTGATTTCTCGCTTTCTGTCTCTATGTCTCTCTCTGTCTGTCTGGCGAGCGCACGCACCCTGCAGGGCCACCCTCTCCAAAAAAAATAAAATAAAATAAAATAAAAATAAAATATTTTCTGGCACAAATAATCCAGCACTATTTACGTTGTTTAAGTGAGCAGGAAAGAAGTCTCACAGTTACTTCTCATGAATTGAACATCAGTATCATACCACTAAGATTGCAGATGACAACAGAGCCGACTCACTTGAACAATGTGTGAATCTTATATGAATATAAATAATAAAATACAGCAGAACATTAAACAATACACCTTGCAAAGTGGAGTTTATTCCAGGATGTTGGCGATTGTTTAACATTTTGAATGTATTTATATTATTCGCCAAATTAATAGGTTTAAGACTTCTATCTTCTCAATAGATACCCTCACTAAAGGGCATCTCATTCATAAGTAAAAGCCGTAAAATGCCAGGAAAATATACATAGGTGATTTATGTGAAGAAAAAAATAAAATTTTTGTTCTCCATGCTGTTGTTTCCTCTCTGTAAGGAAATAATATTAGCACCTCCTACACACGACAATATTGTCCAAAAGTAAAGCCAGTCATACAAGGTAACTCATAAACGGGGTACATAAAACTGTTAGAACAGGGCCATAAGTCAAACAGTTCTGAGAAAATATTAGTCATTCTTGTTGTTACTATTGAGGGAGATTCAAGAAAACTTGACATGGGTAGGTATAGTAGTGCTTAAACGGAGGACAATGCTTCAAAAGGTTAGTTCTACATGAATTAATCTAGACATGAGTAAAATCTTTTTTTTTTTTTTTTTTTGGAGAGATTTTCACTGTAGGGCGCGTGCGCTCGCCAGGCAGACAGAGAGAGACATAGAGACAGAAAGCGAGAAATCACCCCCCAGGGGGGATGGTCACGCCGCAATCCCTTCTCCTCCATTCTCCTCTTGGGATCTTGGGCACGCACGCACACGTGCCCGGCGTGAGTTTTAAGCCACCGGGTCCGGGACACGAACCGCGGTCGACTACATGGGAGTCCAGCGACATAGCCATTACACTAACTGCTGGTTCCCATGAGTAAAATCTTAATCCCAGTGAATGTTTTTTCTTTCATATGTGCTTAATTGATTCTAAATTTCATCTAGGTTAAACTAGAACTCTCCGAAGGAAAAATAATGGTACCAGTTAGTTATCCTTTGTAAGTTCTCAAGGATCAGGGTGAAACTGAGATAGTCCTCAGGGTATGGCTAGATACAGTGATTATTGGAATTCAACTTCTCTACAAACCTTAAGTCTTTCTGCAGGAGAAGGTCAGGAGGTGGCAGAGGGTCTCTAGGGGAGACTGTGGAGTGCGATGTCCGTCCAACCATAGTCCCAGCTAGCCAGATGGATACCGGGAGAACATTTCCTTTCTAGCTCATTCCTTGCTCACCAGGGTCAGCAGAGCTCTTGCACTGAACGTGCAAAAGCTCCACACTGCTTTGGAAGACTCCATATACTCTTTGCCTTTGGGGTTCACTTGGTGTTATAAGTGAAAAGATCTCCCATAGAACGCGCCCCCAATGTCCTGAGACAGCCTAAAATTGACATGAACTGGGGAAGATGAAAAAGCTCTGGTTATAGATGCACCATGTGCATGCACTTACTGCCAGTGAATTGGACATCACAATAATAGTTAAAATGAAAACAGTGCTTACAGTGGTCACTTTTATGTTGGGAATATTTCACCACAATTTAAAATAATGTGTGTGAGGAGGCAGGAGTGAGGGTTGCACGTTGAGCTGCATCTCTAAACAGTGTATATGGAGTCAGAAGAGCACATTTTCGACAATTCTGTGGGTGTTAGGCTCTGCCTGCCCCTGGGTGCCCAGGTCCAGAAGTGAAGGCTGTCAGTCAGGTGGAAGGGAGAAGAACAGGCGCTCAGATTTCGTAGCAGAGGTGTCCACAGCTCCTTCCCTGGAACTGTGCTGCCTGAATGTTCACGGGCAGGAGGATTGTGTAATGTGAAGAAGGACAAAGCACAGTTTGCACGCTTCCTTCTTCCCTCTTCTGCTTCCCAGCCAACTTCTTCCATGAATTTTGGGCAGATCCAGTCACTTCAATTGCATGGAAATCTGCCAGTCACATACTCGAGTCTGCTTCTAGTGCTTAGATCCCACTTTATAGTAACCTAGAAGGTGGTCGGGAAGCCACAGTTAGAACCTGTGAATGGATGGGGAACAGGCACAGGGAGAGAAGGAGCAGGGTTTGTGGGGCAGAAGCATCTTAGGAGTATCCTCAGTGGCAAAGGATCAGAAGGAACTCTGGCCCAGGCCCAGTCAAAAAGCTCTAATTAAAGGGAAGTCACAAAAAAAAAAATGGACAAATACAAGAGTTCTTCTACAAGTTCATCAAACATGTATTATGGAAATCTTTATGTGTGGATTTCACATTTTTTGCACTAAAATAGACTTATACTTTAATTCTGTTTTCCCATGGACTTTTTGAAGTATTCACATAAACTAACATTGTTCTCTTTATTCAAAGCAGTTGTTACTCCCAACCACCCAACTTCCAAGCTACCTTTGTAGGATAATTTGGTCACATTTTGGAAAAACATTATCGAAGAGTATTTTAAGATTTCCTGGTGTCCCGCATTCTAAACATATCTTATCAAGTATAAACCTTTGTGAATGTTCATTCTAATGCTGGGATATTTTTTTTTTTTTTAGGACAAAGTAGGGAATGGGAGAAAGAATATACTTTCTGATTTCAATATAAATGTCTAAAAATACGTAATTCTCAGAATACTTAAAGGGAAAATAAATTTATAAGGTTATAATTGAGGAAACAAAAACAAATGAGATTTGTGAAAAATATTTATTCAAAGGCATGTGTGCATTGAACTAGGGAAAAGGCAAGGACCTAGTATAGGTGAAGCATTTGAAGATCCTCTGAGAGGGGGCGTTCCATAAATGCCCTGTGACTTCTCTCATGATATAGCCATCTCCTCCTGACCAAGATGTGCAAAAGAACCAGCACTGGCCTGAGAGCAGAGAGTGGATTCACAACCGGATGGGCCTTGCTCAAACTCCAAGCCCATCTTCCCCAGCTGTGTGGTAGTGAAGGTTCCCTTAATCTGGGGAAGCTCATCTTCTTTACCTACAATATGAGGATCTGATCTCGTAGAACCACTGTGAAATGGAAGGAAATAATATACCAGAACTGATTAGCACAGTGATGGGCACATAGTAAGTTCTTCACAGATGGAAGTTATCATTACCATCTTATCAACTAGTCTGCTCACTTGTTTATTCCTTTGATAGGCGAACATCCAGTCATACCCTGCTCTCTGCTGTGGCTCCTTTATCCCTCTGTTTCCCCAAGATAGGCTTTTTCAAGATCAAAGGGATAAAACTTCAATATAATATTATATTTCTGATAACCACTGATTAAAACAAACCACGAGCAGCCAGTGGGTGGCATGGTGGTTGAGGCACTGGATTCCCACATAGCTGATAGCAGTTTGAGTCCAGGGCCTGGTGGCTTGAAAATCATGCTAGGCCTATGTGTGTGTGTCCAAAATCTCAGGAGGAATATGGAGGGGAAGGGATTGTGGCGTGGCCATTCCCCGTTTTCCTCCCTCTGCATTTCTCGGCCTCTCTCCAGTAAGTGCACATGCCCCATGGCAAAAACCTAAAAACAAACAAACAAAAAACAATAAATAAATAAATAAGATAAAAATCAACCACTTTCCTGTGGCAATATCATATAACTTTCAATTTAGCATTGGCCTTGGACAAGACAAAGTATTTTGTGCCTTGAGGCCTTTGTCTATGGCCAGTGGATAATGATTTTATAAAAAGACATTACCTTACTTACCTGGGAGAGAATGGCTTGGCACACAGCATTTGTCCATCCATTTTTATTTACTTAAAATACTGCACAACTAGTTTCTGTGTCCCTTACCCACTGTCTACTTGGGAGAGTGACCTTGAAAAGGGAAAATCACCAGATAGTAAAGTTGAGTGTAAGGGCCGGAATCTCAGAATGGGCTCTGCTTCACTCTGAATTACTGCCATCTGGATACTAAGTCTTAACCCTGATCTTAAGTCTTGTTCTATCCCCTCCTTGTCATGATGTTTTCCAGAGGATGATAGCAGCGATCCAGGATTTCCATCCATCAGGTTCAGCACACCCCCCCAAACTGGGTCCTTCCAGGAGAGACGACTAACACAAGAGATCATCCCAATGAAGAGCTTGCACAGAGGAGGCAAGCCGATCAACCTCAGTCATAGAAACAGCATGAGCCAAGAAGAGCACATTGGCAGAGGCAGGAGGGCAGCTGTGAGACCCAAGCCATTGTTCCATGCAGTGGATGAAGAGTTTGAATCTGGAGAGGAGAGTGAGGGAGAAGCCTCAGCAACTGGGTCCAGATGGACAGCTGAGCATCCACATGGCAGGGAACACCACAAGTCCCACAGTCCTTTGCTCCAAAGAAGATAGTTTTAATGTCCACAAGATTCTTCTTTGTTTTTCAATAGTCCATCTTCCTATTGTTACAGAAGAAGGATTTTCAAAGTCCTGAGGAGACCTCTTGAGTTTACTCTTTGGAAGATATTAAACACGTATCTGTGAGAAGCAAGAAGACTTTTTTCGAGGATTGGTAGTATGCTGGCAGACTGTGCCACATTCTTAGCTGGTGTACCTTTGTAGATGAATTTCCTTGTAATGGTAGGAGTTAATCACCCCGGAAATTAGTTACTAAGAATTTCTAAGAACTCTCTTACCGGTCCATGTCTTATATTGAGATGTGAGTACCACTGATCAGTTATTCATATCGACTAGGCACATGTGCAATTTATGATCAAATGTGAACTAGGAGGGGCCCTTGAAGTCCCCTGGCTTAACCCCCTGTGTTTACAGATAAGGTCATCTTGACCCAGGTCACAGGTGAGTTGCTGGCTTCATGAGCTGACTGTCTCCTTCTCAAGGGAATGCATTTGATTTTTCTTTTGATACACAGTATGCAATAATTATATTTCAAAGGAGCAGTAAAGCTTGTTCTAATATTGCTATATTTAATTAGTAGCCATGATAGATGTGATAGAGACTCTAGCATTCATCTGGGAACATTGGGCTTATAGTCTACTTTATATTCGGAATATTTAAGAACAAATAACAGACTTTAATAACAATGATATGAACAACAGCTGTTTGTTAGGTATATATATGCAGCGTATGATATTTTGCTCTGTAGTTTGAAACTGTTTTCCAAACTATTATCCCCAAGTTGACTTAAACCTCACACTCTAGCTCAGCAGTTTCACTGGACAACCTTACCTTTCCTCTTTCTTTCTCTTTCCTTCCTTCTTCCGTCTGTCAAGCCAACAAGAGTTAACATTTATCAAGTATTATTTATTGTGCCAATGACTAATTTATGATAGTCAGTTCATCCAATATCCTCTTACCCTGACTATTTTGGTCATCTCTACCATCAGAATGGGTTCCATCTATGCATCTTTAAAGGGCACTATCAAAGGCACCTTCGTCCCTATTCCTGCCTTGACCCTTTTGCTCCCGTGGTGCCCCGCAGTACTCTGGAGGTGCCAAGGGTTATGCAGTACCTGTGCATGCAGGTCTGTTCTGGTGACCCATGGCCTGAAGGATCGGGAGGATGGTTTAGTCATTTCAAACTGTATCTATATATCAGTTGTGCTTGGATCTCTTTACCTTTGTATGTATGTGTGGTTTTCATCACTCTTTTCCATAATCAGTTTTCATTGTGCCTTATACGAGGTAGAGTATCTGTAAATAATGAACTAATGATAATATTTTAGAGCTGGAAAGATCGTTAGAGAAGATGTCAGGTATTCTTGTTTTCTAGATGTCAAAACTGAGGTATTGCAAAGCCACCTGGGGCCAGTTCAAGTCTGCTTTTCCTTGAAGGACACGGATTTGCCCTCCAGTGTCACCTATGCATACCAGTTTCTGGCTAAGGGCACACAGCTTTCCCATGGATGTACATTTTTTGAGTGCTTTTCACTCAGGCTTTTACTGCGGTGGTAGAAACGGCAATAAAAGAAGTTCATCTGTCTTTATCAGAATGTTAGATACAGCTTTGCTTCTAAATTTTCTAAATATTTTTACTTTAATAAAAACTATATACTGCCAGATAGTGTAATAGTAAAGCCCAAAGGAATAGGAGCATGTATAATACATAGAAATCTTGGGGCCAGCTTATGGTGTGTTGGTTGATGAGGCTGAATCCCACTTGGTTGACTGGTTGGTTCAAGTCCGGGCTACCTGGGGACACTCCTAGCATAAATGTGTGAATGCCCAAAGTTCCAAGGAAAGAGGATTGTGGTGTGGCTGTCCCCCCTGGGGAGCGCTTCCTCTCTCTCTCTCTCTCTCTCTCTCTTTCTCATCTCTTTCTCTCTATCTCTCTCTGGCAAGCACATGTACCCCATACCAAATTAGCAAAACAAACAAAAAAACTGAAGAATCTCTGGGGTTTTCTTTTTGTTTAAACAAATAAGCAATCAAAGTAACAGCAACAAAAATATATATGCTCCATGAAAGAAGTGCAGTAAGACATTACCCTTGATTTGTAAATGGAGGTACAGAGGCAGAGCAGGGTCATCGGAATTCACCTTTGCGCAGCTCTATGCAATGCTGACTGGAAGGACCAAGTGCACCTGCCTCCCTCACTAGACTGTGTAAATAACAATGGAAATCCAAAGGGTGAGGCCGCTTCTGGAGCAGCCATCAAGGCCTAAGAATTAGTAGAATTCATCTACCTCTCCTGTTTTTCTCTGAGACGTTGGTAACATTAGGGTGAAGCATGACAGGATTCAGAGAGTAGATAGGAACTTGCCCCTGAAGCCATAACGATGTTGTTTCTTTGAGATCATTTGTTCATCTAGACACTGGCAGGCCACAGCGTTCAAGCCTGGGAATTAAGCTAAAGTTCCAGCCTTCATTGAGTGACATGTCAAGGGCTCCAGTGGTCCTGGTGGCTTTGTCAAAGTTAGAGCTTGTGTCAAACTCTGTGTTTGCCCTTTGGGGATAGTTTTAAACACAGTGTAATCTGAGCTCCCTCCATGCTCTCCAGAGCAGTGCCCACTGGGGATCAGGTGTCCTGGGAATGTCCCTGGGGATTAGGTTCACAGGCAGAACTTTCCAACAGGCACCAGACAGGGTAGTAGAAGACGTTTCCTTCTGAGCATCAAGAAAGGCCTGGTTCTAGTTCCCCACTCCCCTCTGAGAGGGAATAGAAGGGCACTGCATTCCTACTTTTGGGCTTAGTTTGTGGCCCACCCAGCAGCTGGTGTTCTCTGCCAGTAGCCCCAAAGAATTTGTCCTTTTATCTTCAACCTTGAAAAATCAGACACTCAAGACACAAAATCTTCATTTCCCTCATTAGTTTTTGCTGTGTTTCCTTTGGTTTTATCTTGCCAAGACCTATTTGTATGGTTAAACTGAAAGGTCTTGGGTTTCAGTGAACTCTGAAGTTGAAAAAAAAAAAAAAATTAAACCAATGCAACTTTTTTTTTTTTTTTTTTGGTTTTGTGCATAGGATGAGTGCACTAACCAGAGAGAGACACCTGAGAGAGACAGAGAGAAACAGTGAGAGGGGGAGTGAGAAATCACTCCTCAGGAAGGATGACCCCCTCCACAACCCCTTCTCCTCCATTCTCCTCTCCAGATTTTGTCATTCATGCACATGTGCCTAGTGTGATTTTCAAGCCATCAGGTCTGGGATTTGAACTGTAGTTCGCCATGTGGGAGTCCAGTGCCTTAACCACACCACCTGCTGGTCCCCTTTGCCTTATATTCATCCTGCACAGCAGCCTGCTACCTTACAGGGTCTCGACAAGTGTTCCTCTGTTTGGAATATGGTACATGCTCTTATTCATGCTTCTCAGACCTGACAGATGCTATGGGATCTCTCCTGCTTTTAGTTTACCTGCTGAAAGGGAAACGTTGGACTTGGAAGTGAGTCTGCTGCGACGGGCAAGATCCTGGACACCAGATTATGCTTCCTTCTTGCCTTTTTCTCTCTGGTGAAGACTGGGTAGTTCTAGGCTACTCTTTCTGGAAATAGTTAAAGGGTCAGGGCATAGGGCTGAAATTACCAGCTAGCTTTCATAGCAGAATCACTATTCCTATGCAAAGGGTCGTCAAAAAGCTTATGGAGGGAACCAGCAGTTAGCGTAATGGCTATGTCACTGGACTCCCATGTAGTCGACTGCGGTTCATGTCCCGGACCCGGTAGCTTAAAACTCATGCTGGGCGCATGTGCGTGCGTGCCCAAGATCCCAAGAGGAGAATGGAGAAGGGATTGCGGCGTGACCATCCGCCCCGGGGGTGACTTCTTGCTTTCTGTCTCTATGTCTCTCTCTGTCTGTCTGGCAAGCGCACGTGCCCTATAGCGAAAAACCTCTCCAAAAAAACAAACAAACAAACAAAAAAAGCTTATGGAAATGCATATCATAATATGCATGGATTTCTAAATATCTTTGCACCAGAATAAACTCACTTCCAGTTTTCCACACGCATGTTGAAGTACCCTGGTATAAGAGGTGACTGTTAAGGTGGGAATGTTACCAGAACTCAAATCTTGTTGGTTTAAGCCTTCAGGGAAACCCCACTGGGTCAGATGCCTGCCACTCTGATCATTTAGATGTTACATTGATAATGTTAATTTAGAGCTCAGACTCTGAAGTCTGACCACTTTTAAAAGTTGTGAGATCTGGGGCAAATTCTCAGCTGAAAATTGCCCACGGGGGAAAAAAAAAATTAAGTCATGGTTTTTCTACCTCATAGAATGATTGTAAGCATTAAATGAGATACGCAAAGTTCTTCCATTACTGATTGGCTTTTAGTAAAGTTTCATCACTATGAGCTTTAATTATTTAAACCAAAGTATATATACTTTTGAGAGAGCATACATTGATTCAATGACATGAAAAGGTGTAAGTAACTGACATCTGAGACTTTTTTCTTTTTCTTTCTTTCTTTCTTTTTTTTTTTTTTTGAGAGGTTTTCACTATAGGGTGCTTTTTTTTTTTTTTTTTTTTTTTTTTTTTTTTTTTTTTTTTTTTTTAGGTTTTTGTCTTAGGGCTGTGCATTCCTGGAGAGAGAGAGAGCCTGACACTGAGAGGAAGAGGGAGATATCACCTCCCTGCAGGGATGGCCACACCGCAATCTCTTTTCCTCCATTTTCCTCCTGGGATCTTGCGCACTTACACACATGTGCCTGGCATGATTTTGAAGCCACCACGGGGTTAACCGCGGTCAACCTTGTGGGAATCCAGTGATGTCACCACTACGCCATCTGCCGGTCCCAACATCTGAGGCTTTCCTGAGAGGCAGCTTGAGCTGCAGAATACAGAGAGGGCACCAGGGAGAGAACATGGC
Source organism: Tupaia belangeri chinensis (assembly GCF_000334495.1). Classification (NCBI taxonomy): domain Eukaryota; kingdom Metazoa; phylum Chordata; class Mammalia; order Scandentia; family Tupaiidae; genus Tupaia; species Tupaia belangeri. Next base: position 6,882,326 of record NW_006204133.1, read on the forward strand.
AGGAAGGGAGAGCATTGAGAAACATGATCCCCAGCCCACCTGGGCCTGTCTCTGTCCCGAGTCCACCATCAGGCTCAAGACCAGAGTCAAGGTCCTGCATATAGAGATTAACATTTGTTTCCATCGAAGCCCAACCTCCTCTTGTTTATTGGTGTCATTGCCTCAAAATGATCACATTTTCCTGCTTCAGAGACCATTTCTGTCTTCAAAGACATCCTGAATTCATAGGCCCTGGCTCAGCAGATCATGGTGGGCAGCCCGTGAAGAAAGGGAAAGCTTCTCTTTGTCGGAGAATCACTCAAGGGGGGTTAATTCCTTAGCTTGGCCTTTCTTTTCCATGAGACTTTTCTTTCGAAAAAGTGATTCTCTCAAATTACGGAGGTTAACTAGAGAGATAAGTGTTTTAGCATTTTTTCACTATGGAAAAAAAAAGAAGTTTCTAGTATGTTTCATAATGTTCCAAATTTATCGGAACAATGCTGTTTTTGTATAAGGTCAGCAAGTGTGTTGGTGTTACTTAAGGCAAATGTATTTCAGCCACGAATAAAACAGGTTCTTTCTTAGAGTGTTTCATTTTGTTTTTCCTGACTAAACTCTGTCAAGTATCTGATTTCTAACTCCTCCTGAGAAAACCCAGCCGCATAGACAGAAAGCTTCCTTCTAGGCCACCAGTCCTTGCTAATTGTTAATGGAACCATAAACCGATGGGAATGAAAGAGATGCCCGCTTCAGTGCCAGTTGCTCCTGTAATTAACAACCGAGGTGTCCTTTCATCTGTGCCCAGTAATTGATTTAATAAATTCTATTTTTTTTTCATTTTCTGATACTCTAATGAGCATCCAAGCCAGGGTTACTCAAATAAGTGCAGCATGTTAGAAATGAAAATTTCCACTGCTCGGCTTCCCTCAGCTTAGGGTTTACTCAGCAAAGTGACTAAGACTGTGCTGTGGATTGAACCAAGATGGATACGGCGGCCAGGTTCCAGACAGTGACTCGGACTACAAATCAGAACAGCCAATCCTGGCCAACTGCAGGGGTACAGCGCCATGATGCCGAGGCCATATGGGAAAGTCCACAGTTCAAGTCCCAAGGTTTCCCTGTGCACTTCAGGTGTTCCCATCCTGTGACCCTGGCGGGCGGAGGTGGGGGATGGAATCCCACCCAGCGTGATGACCCAGTTGGGATGCCTCCCTCTGTCTCTCAGAAGAAGAAATAAATAGATAAACAAATTCTAAAGAAAAAAAGAATATGTGATCCTAACATCAAGGAATTTACTCTGTGGTCTAGGAAGTCAACCTTGAATGGACATTTAACCACCGACATTCACAGAGTGCTCACCATGTGCCAGGACTAGAGACAGTGTGGGAGGAGGGTAAAAAATGGGGGAGGGGCAGGGTGGGAATCAAGGGGGGAAAGAAAGAAGCAAACCATTTAAGAGACACAAAAATGGAAAATTATCTGCTGACGATAATGTATATTGTAATATCTTTGACTGAGCCAATATACAGCGTATTCATGATGGGAAAATTCATTTGGTATACTGTAATGATACACAGTGATTGAACGTAAAAAATTTTTTAATAAATTTAAAAACACCCAAACTGTTCAAAATATTTTGTGTGTATAGATGCCAGTGTCACTCCATCTAAAATGAAAAGACACAGTTGTGAGAGACTAAGTGACAGATGCAAGGTCTGTACTTCCAAGGAAGGCATTGGGCAGAGGGGCCATCTTGGTGTGTAACCACTGACCTGAATCTCCTCCTAAGTAGAACTGACAATTTACCAAGTGAGTCCGACCTACACATCTTTCCCTTTCTCATCTGGAAAAGATCCAGTAGGAAAAAGAGAAAGAGAAGGAGAAGCACCACCCTGCCAAAAGAGAACTTTGCTTTAATATGGACAAATAAATAGAGCGAGAGCTGTCGTCACTTTGAAAATCTGCTTTATAAACTTAATAAACGACCTAAAACTTAGATGATGAACAAGATTAAAATATCAGTTATTAAGTTTTATCCTTCCATTAAGAACTCATGAAATGTTTTATGTCTGATTTTAAATGGACTTTCCTTTTGAATTCCAACTAATATTGTTTCCAAAGAACATTTTTCTTGGTTCCTAAATGAGTCCCCAGTCAGACAATCTCCATGGCCCTGTACAACAGGACCAGCCGATGGCGTAGCGACTATATCGCTGGACTCCCACATGGCCGACGATGTTTCCAGCCCCAGGACGGACCGCTTGAAACTCATGCTGGGGGCATGTATGTGCATGCTTGAGATCCGGGAGGAGAATGGAGAAGGGATTGCAATGTGGCCATTCTCTGGGTGTGCGTGTGTGGGGGTGACTTCTTATTTTCCCTCTCACCATCTCTGTCTCCTTCTAGAAGCATATACACCCCAAGGCAAAAACTTCTACCAAAAAACAGTGAACAGATTACTTAAGATGAAAATATGAACCAATAATGTCAGCGAGAGGATGGAAGGGATAGGAGATGACCTGGGCTATTGGAGCAGTCATATGTGAGAAGGAACTGACACGCTTAGCAAGCACCGTACTGTCAATAGAAAACATACCGTGTGCTTAGCATTTTACTTAGACCTCTGTAAATACCTTACAATTTTAATTCTATAAAAATCTCATGAAGTAGTTATTATGATCATTATCCTCATTTTATAAGTGAAGAAACTGAGTCTATGGGACCAGCAGTTAGCACAATGGCTATGTCACGAACTCCCATGTAGTAGACCATGGTTCCAGTCCCGGACCTGGTGGCTTAAATTCACACCAGGTGCGTGTGCGTGCGTGCCCAAGATCCCGAGAGGAGAATGGAGGAGAAGGGATTGCGGTGTGGCCATCCTCCCTGGGGGGTGATTTCTCGCTTTCTCTCTCTGTCTTTCTGGCAAGCACATGCGCCCTATAGCAAAAATCTCTCAAAAAGAAAAAAAGTAATAATAATAATAAAAGAAAAAGCAAAAAAGAAAAGGAAGGAAGACCAGAGAAAGGGACCTGGGTTCATCTAAAGCTCCAGCCTGCTCCACCCAGAGAAGCACACTTTGTGAGAACCAATGGAAAGGAGCCTGAGCTTCTGGAACCTATTCCCTATGAATTCATGGCATAATAGATGTTAACAATCAAGAAACTGGAAAAAAGGAAGAGAGAGAAAGAGGGATGTGGAGGTTAATACAACTGGATCCCACATGCCTGACTATACAGTTTGAGTCCTGGACCTGGCAGGTTAAAAATCATGTCAGGTGTGTGCCTAAAATCCCCTGGAGGGGGAAAGGAGGAGGGGGTTTCTCCCATTCCCTGTTTCTGTCTCTTTGGCGAGCACATGTGCCCTATATTTAAAACGAAACAAAACAAAAAAATACCCTTTCTACCAGAAGGCTGAAACGTGCTCAGGTCTCTCCCTAGGCACTGTTACCTGAGTTCCAATAAACAGAACACCTGCTTACCTTTCTGTCTCTGCTAAATTATTTTACCACCTGTGCCCAGCCCCACCACCCCACTACACCACTGCAAGCCTGAGTTATCCTGCAATCAACTCTTTTGTATTTCAGTATTTTTATGCCTACTAGATTTTTATCCTTGGGCTAGTGGGAATACCGGATGTTAGAAACTTCAAATAAGGGGTCATCAGCACCAGGCCTTGGGCCCGCTAGGAAGGAAGTCCCACAGCGTTTCATTGATGCTGTTTTCTTACAGGAATGTTTCTGGATACCTAGGAGCAAGCGAAACTCTGATTCGGGGTTTCGCTGGTATTCCGTTTCACAGGTGAAGGCTGCCCTTGTTCTGAGCTGTGCTTGCCCTGGACCAAGTTCAGGAGGCAGCCCTGTTATCTAATGGTGTCATCTTAAAGGGGTTGTGTGCGGGCAGCAAGGGTGGAGAGAGGAGGGTGTCACTAAGTTCAAAATGCCGGAGTTGGAAAAAACAACCGCTCAGAAAGAGGAAAGGAGGATGAATGTTCTGTCCTCCCATACTCTTAAAAGAAGAGGACAAAAAGAGGCCCTCACCCAAGGCTGCGCCCAGGAAAGTCCCACAGAGCAGCCAGCACAAACCGGCAGCCTTCAGAGGGTGGAGTTCGGCAAACAATGAGTGCCCTTCCCCACCCACACCCCTGGGGCTGAATTTCAGGTTCTGAAGGTAGTCAGTACAGCTGGAATTTCTGCGGTTTCACTCCACAGGAAGTTTCAGGCAGCCCTCTGATCAAAACACTAGGACAACTATTACAAGAATGAAAATGAAAGTCTGAAAAGTAAACTACATTTTTGGTGAATTTGGATAATTAAATTCTCCCAGGCAGAATGAGCAGAGAGTAAGGTATTTGGGGGAGTATCTCATTAGTTATTCTCTTTTAAAGATTACTCACCTATCTCTCCCATTAACATGTACAAGAGAAAGAGGGAGACAGACAGAGAATAGCATTCCCAAAAGGGTCTTGAAGCTGTGATCCACTTCAGTTTCAGTCAGCCCCAGCTCATGGGCATGCTTGTGCCTGGTACACTCAGGGAGGTCTCCAGATTTGAACCTAGAACCTTCCCATGTGGGTAAGCTTAGCAGAGTGTGGTGCCTAATCATTGTACCACCACCAGCCCCTTAGAGGGCTGGATAGTTTTGTAATGACCCGAAGAGGTAGAATGAATTTGTTGGAGGAGAAAAGGTACCTTTGTAATTAAATCATCACCCTCAACTCTTCGTAGTATTTCGGGTAGGTTCAGGAAAGTTTCATAAATAGAAAGATACTTTTACATCTGGAGCATTATTTGCAAGGCTTAGTGTAGCACCCAGAGTCTTCCAGATTATACACCTCTTTCAACGCTAGATGTTAAGAAAGCCCTGACAAAATGATACTGCACTGATGCATCCTAGTAAGTGCTATGATTTTAGCAGAGTGTGTAGCGTTTGGTTCAGTGCCCAATAGACTTTAGCTATTACCATGTTGACAGTTTTAAGATCGTTTGTAATTAAATGGTGTGTTCTTAAAAATTATTCATTGAAACAGCCAGTGGTATGGTGGTTGAAGTGACTGGATCCCACAAAACCACCCACCCGGTTTGAGTCTCAGAACTGGTGGCTTGAAAAACACATCAGCCATGTGTGCATGAGTGCCCAAAATCCTGAGAGGAGAATAAAGGAAAAGGGATTGCAGCATGCCCTTCCCCATGAGAGGTTCTTTCTCATTTTCACTCTTTCAATTTTTGTCTCTGGCCCGTAGGCATTTCCTCTAGCAAAATTAAAAAACAAAACAAAGCAAAACAAAACATAAAACTACATGGGAGACCCAGGTTCACGTCATGACCCATCTTAAACAAGCCAGGCGTAGTCGCATGTAGCTGTAGTCCTACCTAGGAGGCTGGTCAGGAGGATCTCAACGTTAGACTCATTCAAAAATAACTCTCTCTGGGACCAGCAGGAGGCATGGTGGTTAAGGCGCTGGTTACTCCCACATGGCTGACCATGGTTCGAGTCCTGAATCTGGCGGGTTGTTTTCACACTTTCTCTCTCACTCTCTCTCTCTCTCTCT
>NW_006204133.1:6887967-6942679 GCF_000334495.1 Tupaia belangeri chinensis
CCTCCTTCTTTCTCCCTCCTGTGCAGCACACACATACTCTCTCTTTCTCATAAAAATAATAATAATAATAAATAAATAATACTTTTATCAGGACCATCACGATGAGACTGTGTGGAGAGGAGAGATATTGGGGTTAACTCCCGATACAGCATAAGCAAGTGGGAATTTATAGTCAAGGAGCAGGGCAGGCGTTAGTGGATGAAAAATGACTGAGAGGAAACGTCAGAGCTAAAAGGGTTTCTGGCTAAACCGAACCAGCAGGATTCTTAATGAAAACGGGCCAGGGTGATGGGACACCACGTGGGGGTTGGTAGAGGAAGCTCATCAATACTGACAACCATAGCTATCAAGGGTGGGGAAGGGGTTCTCGCTAAACTGACTTAGCCGGGTTCTTTGTTCAAACAGATTTTACAAGGAAGCGCACTGATGGGCCTACAAGAAAATTCAGGAGCCTGACTAATATTTAGTCAAGATTCTTTGTCAGAGGTGAGTAATGAAATCAGACTCCCTAGATCCTGTGAAAAGATAGTTTAAAAAAATAATAAAATAAAATAAAATCATGGGCCAGAGGCTAGCAGGTAGCATGGCGGTTAAGGCACTAGATCTCACATGACTGACTCCATGGTTCAAGTTCTGACTTGGCTCGAAAAGCACACGGGGCACATGTAGCTGAGTACCCAAAAATCCTGAGAAAAGAATGGAGGAGAAGGAATTGTGGTGTGACCTCTGTGGAGGGGTGATTTCTCACTTTCTCTCTTTCTCTCTTTCTGGTGAGTGCACATACCCTATATCAAAAGTTGAAAATAAAAATTAAGAGTCATGGGTAGCTCCACAGCGCCTTCAGTCGAGTACTGCTGGAGAAGCTGGATCCCACATGGCAATCATGGTTCAAATCCCCCAGCCCCGTTGGTCTGAAACACCTGGACATGCACACAATCGGCCAGGAACCAATAGGCCGGAGGACTGGAGGAAGGGGATTGTGTCATGGCCAGACCCTGTGGAGGGCAATCCTCTCTCTCTGTCTCTTTCTCTCTCTCTCTCATGTGTATGCACATGGGCTCTGTCATAAATAAATAAACAAATGTAAAAAAAAAGAGAGACATATTAATTCCTCATCTGGGTATACATATTTAATTAAAGTAGAAATAGCTACCGGCTTAAAATGGAATTTGGGAAGATGGTTTTAAAATTCATATGAAAGCACAAAGGCTCAAAAATAGACAAGGCACCCCTGAAGGATGTGGGATGAATCAAATGAAGGCTTAAGTCTTTCTGGAAATCTACACTCACTAAGAGGCTGTGGCATTGGGGAGGGATAGCTACAATGAACAATAGAACAAAAACAATGACGGAGTCCCTAGAAATGGATTCACGCATACTTGAAAATATAATTTTAGATGACGATTAATCATTGCATATGTCTGGGGATGAATCAATATGTGATGATGAGGCAACTGGCGCTTCATCAGGAAAAAATATTGCATCACCATCTTTCATCAAAAAAAATTTTTTTTTTTTTGGAGAGGTTTTTTGCTATAGGGCTCATGCGCTCGCCAGACAGACAGAGAGAGACAGAGAGACAGAAAGCGAGAAATCACCCTCCAGGGGGGATGGTCACGCCACAATCCCTTCTCCTCCATTCTCCTCTCGGGATCTTGGGCATGCACGCACACGCGCCTGGTGTGAGTTTTAAGCCACCGGGTCCGGGACGCGAACCATGGTCAACTATGTGGGAGTCCAGCGACATAGCCATTACGCTAACTGCTGGTTCCCTCATCAAAAATTGTTGACCCTGGGCTGCCCAGTAGCCTAGTGGTTACAAAGAGCCATACCCCACATGGCCTGCCTTGGTTCCAGTCCAGGCTTCCGCAGCTTGGAAAACATACCAGAAGGAGGCGTGTACATACCGAACTCCTGACAAGATGGAGAAAGGGAGAAGGGATTGCAGTGTGACCACGTCCACAGGAGGTGCTTTCTCCCTCTCCTTCTCTGTCTCTCTCTTTGATAAGAGTGCACACTCTCTGCCAGTTAATAATAATAATAAAATTAGAAACTTTGTAAACTATGATTTCTATTGGAATGAAAGAGTATGTTATTAAAGCTTACCACTGTGAAAGGAACTTTCCAGTTCTTACCATTAAACTATTTATTGATAGAACTATGAAGATTGTCTTACCAATCAGGCTCTTATTTGCAAACAGTAAATAAGACTTTTAGCATTTACACAGATTAAAGAATGTACTAGTAGATGTTGTAAAGCTTATGGAGGTTTTTGAGAGAGCTGCCAACTTAGACTAAAAGTTAAGCTTCTGTGGGAACCAGCAGTTAGCGTAATGGCTATGTCGTTGGACTCCCACGCAGTCGACCACGGTTCACATCCCGTACCCAGTGGCCTAGAACTCACGCCGGGCACGTGTGCGTGCGTGCCCAAGATCCCGAGAGGAGAATGGAGGAGAAAGGATTGAGGCGTGACCATCCCCCCTGGGGGGTGATTTCTCGCTTTCTGTCTCTATGTCTCTCTCTGTCTGGCGAGTGCACGCACCCTATAGCGAAAACCTCTCAAAAAAAAAATAAATAATAAGTTAAGCTTCTAGGACAATTGTGTAAATTCGGGTGTAGAAATGATACTAGATAAAGACACCATTGTTGCTCCTGCACCACCGATATCAGTGAGCTAAAACTGCCAGAAAATAAGCCTTTCTGAAATTTCTAGTCCTCCTAGCCATTCCACTTACCATTCCACCTCAGAATCAGGCACTTGATTTTGCGAACACCAAAAGCCAGGCACTGGGAACCAGCAGTTACTGTAATGGTTATGTCGCTGGACTCCCATGTAGTCAACTGCGGTTCGAGTCCCAGATCCGGTAGCTTAAATTCATGCTGGGCGCGTGTGCATGCGTGCCCAAGATCCCGAGAGGAGAATAGAGGAGAAGGGATTGTGGCGTGGCCATCCCCCTTGGGAGGTGATTTCTCGCTTTCTGTCTCTCTGTCTCTCTCTGTCTGGCGAGTGCACGCACCCTATAGCAAAAAAAAAAAAAAAAAAAACTCTCAAAAAATTTTAAAAATTTAAATTTAAAAAAGCCAGGCATTGCTACTATTCTCACCCTGAAAAGATTCTTGCCCAAACTATTCGCCCTGAAATGATCTTGCTCTATTATGTCTGCATGCTGGAGTCGGGGTCGCATGGCCACAACGCAGTTGCCAGAATTGTGGTTTGACTATGATATTGGGAAGACGGCACGCATAGGAATTTCTCTGAGGCACTGCAGAGCCTCCAAGAACAAAATCCCAGATGGGATTAGACATGCCTGTGATTTGTTGAGATAAACACTTCTGAAGGATTAATAGGGAGGAAAGGGCATTGGCAGGGAGAGACCTGAGGATGTACCCCTACGAAAGGGAAGAGGAAGGCAAGCTTTGAGTAAGAAGAACATCAGACTGCAGGGCAGTTCAGACAAAGTCTTCACCAAGCCAATAAGGGATTCCTGGACCTAAGATGCTCCTTAGAGAAATCCACGTTGGTCAGGAAGGGCCGCTTCAAACAGCCCCCTGTGCTCAGTCATCAGCTGAGAGAAGCCAGGGGAAGCATGGCTTGGTGTGAACCCCAAGGCAGATGTGGGGGCACAGCAGCTGGAGGCTGTCAATGAGCCGTTCTCCACAGCAAGTTTTCTTAAAAGGCTGTCTGAGCACAGCACCTCCATAACCACCACAGCATGAAGATACCGGATGTCAGCGCCCTACTGCAGAAATGGAAAGATTGGGGGATCAGCAGTTAGCATAATGGCTATGAAGCTGAATTCCCATGTAGTCGACCGCAATTTGAGTCCTGGACCCGGCGGCTTAAACACGCCGGGCACGTGTGCGTGTGTGCCCAAGATCCCGAGGAGAATGGAGGAGAAGGGATTGTGGTGTGGCCATCCCCCCGGGAGTAAATTTCTCACTTTCTGTCTGTCTGTCTCTCTCTCTGTTTTTCTGACCAGTGCATGCACCCTGTAGCAAAAAGCTCCCCAAAAAGAAAAAAAAAAAGAAAAAGAAATGGAAAGACTGGAATGTATAAAAGCAGGGGGAGAAAGGTGATATTGGAGACAGTGTGTGGAGGAGGGTGGGAAATAGGGGAGGGTGAGAAGGAGGGAATCAAGGGGAAGAAGAGAGAAGCAAAACATTTGAGGGCCCCCAAATGGAAAGAAATGTGTTGATTATAATGTGTATGGTAATATCTTCGACTGAACCAGCACCCGGTGTATTCAAGATGGGGAAATTAATTTGGTATGCTGTAATGATACATAGTGAACGTAAAACAATTAAAAATTAAATAAATAATAAAAAAATAAAGAAGGTAGTCAAAACAGTTAGCTGCCACAACGTGGAAAATGGCGCCTAGCCTCCCTCTTTCAAGTACTCACTACCAGTACAATCCTCATTCCATAACACCATAGCCACAACTAGTTATTCCTATCAAATAGCTCATCTATGACTCAATCTCATCCTTAAATTGAACAAAGATGGTAAGTCAGAACAGCCAGAGATTAGAACAGAAAGAAGAAGTATTTACAAGTATTGAGTATATGTCGTCCAAAATACTTGGGGTCAGATGTGTTTTGTATTCCAGATTATTTTACGGATTGTGGAATATTTTTGTATACGTAATGAGATACCTTGGGAATGGGTACCATGCCTAAACACAAAATTCACTTATGTTTTACATCCACCTTACACATACAGCCTGAAAGTAATTTTATAAACTCTTATCATGTAGCATTTTGACTGCTATTCACCACACAAGGAGAGGTGTGGAATTTGCCATCTGTGGCACCATGTCAACACTTAAAAGATCCAGAATTTTGGAGTGTTGCAGATATTAGATTTTTTAATTAGGTCTGCTCAAATTGTAACGGCAAGTGTCAAGTATTTCCACTGGGTGTAATAGAGACAAGAGCCAATCCCACCTCTATCTTTGATTCCTGTACCCATGTATTTGGGTCATAATAAACACAGAATCATATATTGGTGGTTAGTTCAGTCTACATACCACAGCCTCATAAATCTGTAATCCACGTTCATGAGGCAGTGTCTCTTAGCAGATTCTTTAACTTTGTCTTCCCTTGACTATTCTACTCCCCAACTTATATGTGGTAAAATTAGTGAATTCTGTCAGTTTCAGAATATGATACTTCTTCTCTTTTTAGAAAATGTACTACTTTACTAGAAGCAATGTTTTGTGAAATATTATGACTACAAGTAAGACCATAAGCAAATTCATAGGAGGCATGGCTGCCAGGACATATAGCTAGGTGAACAAAACCATATCCAGAACAAGCATATGGGGAAAGTGTATGAAGGGAGGAGCTGGTAAACCTACCCCTTCATGAAAGCAATGAAAGTACTGGTGAAATCATCAGAATCAACCCCAGCACTCTGGAAATGACCCAATGACTTAACAACTCTCTGAAAATCATTACTCAAGATAACGTTGCTGAATTTCAATTACAACGTGTTTTGTGGTGATTAACACGATAAGCTCACATTTAAAAACAAAACTATCCCAGTGTTACTGGGATTATTGGCTTTGTCTGACTGATTTTGGGGAAAGTCCCATTTAAAGGATTTTTTCTTTTATGACCTTCCTTGGAACTCACTCAGTGAGGAATGTTCTATCCCCAGTGTGTTTGTCAGAAACAATCAGCAGCAATTGTTTAATCCCGAAGCTAACCAAGGCTATCAGATTCAGTTGTAGCAAACAAAAACTGGTCAAAAATTTAAGAGTATATCTGCGAAGTGAGGTATCTTTGGAGACTTTAAAAAACAAATAGTTTTTTGTTTACCCCAAAGTATGGGGTAAACAGGCTTTAAAAAGTCTCTTCTATGTGTAGGTTTGAACTGAGGTCCACAGTCATCTGTGGCTGTTTTTAAGTTAAGGCTAAGGCAGATTTAACTGCCCGAGTTTTGAGCACATTAGACAATAACCATGTAGAATCACTGGGGATTTACTGGATTATAACATATAAAGAAATCTCTCACCAATCTTTAGCTGGCCTGTAAACTAACAGAGCAGACTCAAGTGTATGCTATAAAAATATGGACTTAACCAAATTAATCCAGGAACAGTATCAAACAAAAGAGCAGCCAAAAAAAAAAAAAAAAAGAAAGAATGAAAGGAAAAAATAGAACAACAAAAATCACTAAGCAGGAGGTGGAAGAAAGGCAGAGATTTTTCAGTTCTTTTTTTTGCATTTATTTATTTATTATTATTATTATTATTATTATTATTATTATTATTTATACATTCAATAGCTATACATCATTTAGATTGTGAAGAGACTTTACCCAGCATGATATACACCTCAGTCCAGCCCAGTTGAGAATGCTATATACATCCTCATAAACAGATAATAAACCATATCTGTGTCCCACAAATGTCTTACCTCTCTATTTTTTCCCCAAATTTCCTTTCCTATGCTCTCCCCCTCCCACGCTCTCCTTCCACGTTGTCTCTAGTGTCCATAACAATTTTCAATGCTTTTATGTCCTCCATTCTTTCAGTCTCTACCATAGAGTGTGGACAGTTGGTATATGTTATGTAGAGACATATAATGTCTTTATTTCATAGACTGGCTTGCTTTACTCAGCAGCAAATCTTTCATATTCTTCATATTCTATCAACTTCCAGGGCCTTGTTGGTTTTTTTTGGCTGAATAGTATTCCAAGAGTTATTGCATTATATTATCTAAAATGTCTGGTTTTCATTAAAAAAGTAGGAGACATAAAAAGAAATAGGAGCATAATAGCAGGAACATGAATAAAAGTAGTTCATCTTAACTGTCCCTATGAAGACTCTAATGGGTCTAAGTTTTATTGGGCAAAAACTTTAAATTAGTTGTTATTAAAAAATTCAAAAAGGAAAATAAAACCATGTCAAAGGAATTAAAAGAGAGGACCAACAGCTGGTATAATGGATATGTTACTGGGCTCCCACATAGTTGACTGAGGTTTGAGTCCCAGACCCCATGGCTTAAAACTCATGCTAGGTGTGTGTGCATGTGTGCACAATATCCTGAGAGGAGAATGGAGGAAAAGGGATATGGCTGTCTCCCCTGGGTGATGATTTCCCACTTTCTGTCTCTCCAGTGAACACATGCACCCTATAGCAAAAATCTCTCAAAAAAAAAAAAAAAGAATTAAAAGAAAATATAACCGAGTTTATCTCATCTAATGCAAAATATATTAGTAAAGTAACACAAGTTATTTTAAGAAATAGAGCAAAATAGAAACTCTGGAGTTAAAAAAAGAAAAGTACAACAATTAGGGCTAGTAGGCAGTGTGGTGGTTAAGGTGCTGGTCTCCCACATGGACCTCGTGGCTTGAAAATCATACTAGGTGTGTGTGCATGCCCAACATCCCAGGAGGAGAATGGAGAAAGAATTACAGCATGCCCATCTCCTTGGAAGGGTAGTTTCTCACTTTCTCTCTCTCTCTCTCTTTCTCTCTCTCATACTCTATGGCATGAGCTTGTGCCCTATGACAATAAAAGAAAAACAAAACTTAATAAAAAAGTACAACAATCAAAATGAAAAATTGGCTAGAGAGGATCAATGGCAGATTTGAGCTTTCAGTAAGAAGAATCAATAAAATTGAAGATCACTCAATAAAGATTGTCCATTCTGATCAACAGGAAAAAAAATGAATAGAGTCTCAGAGCATATCAATTTTAGAACTTCTAAAATTTAGTGAAAACAATATACATATGTTTATCAAATAAGCTCTGAGAACTTAAATAAAAAGATCCACACCTAGACACATCATCGTCAAATTGTAGAAAGACAAATTTAAAGATGGATTCTTTAAAGGGCCAAGAGAAAAATGACTTATCATGTACATGGGATTTCAATAAGATCAATATTTTATTTTATTTTAAGTAGAAGTCTTGTTCGAGCCCAATTCTACACATGGTAAGTGAAATTTGAAGATAGCTCCTGTGATAAGTAGACCAAATTACAACTCCCCAAATAAGTTCCCATTCAAATCCCAGGAATCTGTAAATATGTTATCATATATGACAAAGGCATTTGTCAGGCTTAAGGGATTTGTCATGGATGTGGAGATTACCCTAGATTTCCAGGTGGCCCAAGTATCCTTTAAGAGAGGGCACCAGAATTGAAAGGCAGAGGAAAAGCTCATAGGATGAAGAAAGTGATTGGAGTGGCATGGTCATGAATTAAGAAATGCCAATGACCTTGAGAAACTGGAAAAGATGAACAAATTGAAGGAACCAACCATGCCCATACAATGACATTGGCTTAGCAAGACTTATTTCAGACTCTTAAGCTTGAGATCTGTAAAAGTATAAATTTGTGTTGCTTTAAGCCATTATGAGGTTCTTTGTTGAAGCAATAGGAACATAATACGTCTTGCACATTTATGACCACTTCTGGTTATACTCAGCATGGTCGACTTTAAGGAAGGGAGTTTAGGTTGGCCAGGTGGCATGGTGGTTTAAGGGGGGTGGATCCCCCATGGCCATCTCCACAGTTCAAGTTCCAGACTGAGTGACTTGTAAAACACACTGGGCATGTGCATGTGCATGCCCAAAATTATGAGAGGAGAATGGAGGAGAAGAGATTATGCCATGGCCATCCCCCAGAGGGAGATTTCTCACTTTTTCTTTGTCTCTCTTCTCCTGTCTCTCTTCTGCAAATGCAGGTATTCTATAACAATAATTAGTCAATTAATTAATTAATTTTTTAAAAGGGAGATTATCTGGGTAGGGCTTATCTAATCATATGATTCCTTTCTAATAAAGGGTTTTTTTTTGGGGAGGGGGACACTAGAGAGTTTCAAAGGATTAGACACACTCAAGTAGGGAGACAATCTCAATTGCCTGCTGGAAGATGAAGGGGACCATGTGGCAAGGGGTGTGGTGGATTTAGCTGCTGAGAGTACCCTCTGGCTGAAAGCTAGCAAATATACACCTCCATTCTATGGCTGCAAGGAACTGAATTCTGTCAAAAATCATGTGCTCAGAAGCAATTTTCCCCCCACAGCATTCAAAATGGAACTCTGTCCAACTAATACCCTATTATTAGCCTTCCAGCAGTGATTAGAGAACTCAGTCATATTGTGTAGACTATGACCTTGGAAACTGTGAGTTACTCGATTTGTGTTGTTTTAGCTGTTATGTTTGTGGTCATTTGTCAAGCAGCAATTGGAAACGTACAGACTTCACACACTACTTCTGTTTGACAATTGGGCACTATTTGCCTTTGTGGATTAGACAACACCCAGTTTACTAAACTCAGCTAGCATGGGCAGCTGATATCCCATACACAGGCACTTTCCAAAGAAACTTGGTGCCTGCAGATCATAAATACTAGTAAGAGTGAGTTCTAAGTGTATTCTATCAAGGAGGATAAAGTACAACTAGATCTGGCCAAGTTTTGGATGTGAACATATTCACAGCGTCTCTGGAAGCTATAAGAGAGGTCCATTCAAAACGAGCTTTGACTATCAGTACCTGTCTTCTCTTCTGCTCAGTCCAGCAGTCAGGAGGCTGAGGGAGCAAATAACAAAATCTCACCCTCCTTTTCCTCCTGTGTTCCTCCTGGATAAACACAATCAGAAGCCAGAGGGCTAGGGGCCTCATTGACCCAGTCAATAATGGTCACTTTTCCTGGGCAGTGGGAAAGGAAGAGAAGGTTGGGAGTGTAAAATAAGTTAAAGAGCAGCTGGTAAAGAATGGCTATGCTGGTAGGGAATGGACTGATGCTTAAATGCTGAAAGGACTGCTCTTGCACAGTAGATTCAGGGAAGAATGTGTCTGGCCCCTGGGGCTTCTCTGGGTATTTCCCTGACCAATTTTAGTGGTAAATGGAGAAGAGTATGAGCCACAGCCTTAGAGGGCACAGAGAGAAATGACTCAAAGCCATCAAGGACATGAATCTGAGCTGTCCCACCA
Organism: Tupaia belangeri chinensis; assembly: GCF_000334495.1. Taxonomy (NCBI): domain Eukaryota; kingdom Metazoa; phylum Chordata; class Mammalia; order Scandentia; family Tupaiidae; genus Tupaia; species Tupaia belangeri. The sequence continues at coordinate 6,897,917 of NW_006204133.1, forward strand.
GAAAGGCCACCTGGTTGAACAGAAGTGGTAGATGATTAATACCAGAGGGAGATAAAGAATATTTACTTGTTACAGCCAAGAGGAGCTGTAGGAGTACGGACAGTTCGTCCCATTAACCTCCTTCCTATAAATTGTCCTTAGAATCTTGGAGGATTCTGTTAGAGTCAACTTGGGCAATGCAGCAGACTCAAGTGGTACAAAGGATGGAGTCTGTAGTTGCAACATAGTCCCTTCTGAGTTTTGGTACTCATTCTCCCTCCTTCAAAGAGTGCTGCCTATTTATAGCCAATATGTCCCCAGAAATTAATGTCATGTTAAAAGAACTGCATTGCTAAGTTTTCTCTCCCTCCATGGGGGCAGCTGGCATCCAATTACTTATTCATATAAAACAGGAGGGACCATCCATCTTGCTCCAGCTCAGGACATTTCTGAAATGTTTTGTGAAATTGGCTGAGTCTTCGCTGCAGTTACATTAGAATTTAACTTCTCTCTGTGCCCAAAATTGCTCATTAAAGCTTCACAAGTATTGCTCCTGGTACCATTCTCAAATGAACTTTCTACATACAAATCTCTGCATTAGAGATCTTTTTTCTAGAGAACCTGACCAGAGTTTTCTAGATTTGGTAATTTTACTAGAATAAACGTTCACTTTAACAGATAAGATACAATGAGATACAATGATTCTTCAGAGCACTGATATTAATGTCAAATTGGAACCTATGTCTGACAATCCTTGAAACGTCTGGGTACTCCCCTTTACCCAGTAGATGGTTCCTTAAGTAAATAGCTATAAGGACCTAGTAGGGAAGGACTGACATATCGTATTATATATAGAATTACATGTCTTCTTCAGAGTTAACCTTGTCTCAGTTCTAAGAGGTCCGATCTGGTGCCCCACAATGTCCACCACTTCTAAAGTCTTCTGCACAGTCCAGGCAGACGACTCAAAGAGAAGGCACAGAATCACTACCCTTGCACCTTTGAAAGGTCTGAAAGTAACACTGATATTTGTGATTTCCCCTGGAAGTGTGGTGATAACATCAACATGCTGTTTTGTTCAGTCGGGGAGGTTCAAGAGTTCTACTTACTCTTTCATGATATGATGGCCCTACTAGGAGTCTGGAAACTAATTGCTAATCATATTGCAACTATACATTCAGGACCCGGGAAATCAACCACAGATGGACTCACAGATGTCATGGGTCTTTGGTAGTTGGCCATAAGCCAAAATTCCATGTGCTGCCTGACTGACTCCCATTTGAACTAATGCTCCAAGGTCAAATTTTAGGTTTGCACAAATAAAACTTACCTGAGAGCCAGCATTGAATACTCTACAAACACCTAGATTTTTATTTTTCCTTGGACACAACTACATAGAAAATATCTGTAAGTAACTTTAGGAAAAATGAGGTGGGAGTTTCATGTATGTATTTTTGACATTATTAAAGGATGCTCAAGGGGATGGGGTCCCCCTTTTATTCAAGGGACTCTGGGTTTGTGAGCTGAAATCAGAGTATCAATAAGTAGCTATAGAAATGCTATGGTGATTTAATCCAGACCTCTGGTAATCAAACATCTTAGTTTTTTTCTAGAAATCAATTCAGATATTCATAGGTTTTCTAGCTATTTGAGTCCTAGGAACCCTAAGATCAGTCAATGACTGACAACCCTCCTTAGACATCAGACTATTCTTATAACCACACGAACCAACCCAACGATGACAATAGCCACAACTACTTTTCCTGTGCTTAAGTATCACTATTTGGTCTCTGTCATATCAAGAGCTTATCATCCACTTCAAAATCTGGACATCCCTCTCAATGGTGGCATCTCCCAGATGAATCTAATAGCCTGTGAGAAACAGTTGTTATGGTGCTTTTTCTAGATGCTAGTTTTCCTTTTAGTATAGTAGAGAGCAATCCTAGAGTCTTCATTCAAGGATAGGGTTACAGATGGGGCAAAAAATAAACAGGGACATCTACTACATTCTTCATATCTTTCGAATCGTTTCTATGTTACCGTATATATGAACTTCCAGCCTGTGAACTTCAGTGGCACGGCCCACCGTTGCTTTCAGCCAACAGAATAAGCATATAGGATTTCCAGTCACCCAGCAAGAGCATAGGCCCTCTGGGATGTGGATCTGTATCAAAGTCATCTTGATCTAAAATTGTTTGTTTTTCCATGTTAGGTAAGCCTATGAATCTCTTCTCATAAATCCTGTGTTCTGTCAATTTAAACTAAGGAATATCTTGCGATTATTTTGAACAGTAAGTCTTCTCTTCCTAGGATTGGCCTCCTGGGCCATGGTGGCTTACGATAAGGACCTATGGCAACAGGGATGACTCTACTTTGTCAAGTAGTTTCCCCAGCAAGGCCATATCTAGGGTCTCCCAAGGCAGGAATTCCTCATGCAGAGTTGAAGGAATTGCTTCCTCTGACTAGGGAAGTTCGGTGGAGTTTTTCTGTTTGGGGGCAATTCGTGTGGTGTTGAGTGATTTAAAGACTCTCTGCACCTCACTCTCTCTTGAGTAGGGCCCTGTCACACACGCGACTCATATGATAAAGGGATAAATATGTTTTCAACTATTTTACTTATGTTGGTTTCAAATATTCCCTTAGACAATCATAGAAACTTGTGTGGTTCTTCAACTATTAAAATGAGGCTCCTGACCTCATCATTCTTTTTTTTTTTTTTTTTGGAGAGATTTTCACTGTAGGGCGCGTGTGCTCGCCAGACAGACAGAGAGAGACATAGAGACAGAAAGCGAGAAATCACCCCCCAGGGGGATGGTCACGCCGCAATCCCTTCTCCTCCATTCTCCTCTCAGGATCTTGGGCACGTACGCACACGTGCCCAGCGTGAGTTTTAAGCCACCGGTCCGGGACACGAACCGCGGTCGACTACGTGGGAGTCCAGCGACATAGCTATTACACTAACTGCTGGTTCCCCACTGACCTCATCATTCTTTTTGTTCTCTGCAGAGTTCGCTGCCTCCCACCACAGTCCTGTGTTTTTCCTGGCCTTCCTGCTGCTGTGAGGAAATACGCACTGCCTCCACCAAGGTCTCGTTTCTGAGGAGCACTTAGCTCAAGGGGACTACTGCTAATCATGAAAGACATTCTTGGGCCAGCAGGTGGCACGGAGGTTAAGACACTGGATCCCACATGGCCAAATGAACAGGTCAATTTTCAGAACTGGCAGCTTCAAATTCACTCTAGGCACGTGTGTGTGCATGCGTGCCCAAATCCTGAAAGGAGAATGGAGGAAAAGAGATTGCGGTATGACCGTTACCCCTGGGAATGGACATAAGGGTTTTCAGAAAAGTCATGACACATGTTTGCATAGAAAAACATGTCATGCCTTTCCCGACGACCCAAAATATAGGCTTCTCATGTATGTCCTCAAATACACACTACACACACACACACACACACACACACAACCTTGTTAAAAGCCTTTCTATTTATTTATTGGAGAGGTTTTTGCTATAGAGCGCGTGTGCTCACCAGACAGAGAGACAGAAAGTGAGAAATCACCCCCCAGGGGGAATGGCCACAACACAATCCCTTCTCCTCCATTCTCCTCTTGGGATCTTGGGCACGCAACGCATACATGCCCGGCGTGAGTTTTAAGTCACCAGGTCCGAAACGCGAACCGCGGTCGACTACGTGGGAGTCCAGCGACATAGCCATTATGCTAACTGCTGGTCCCAGCCTTTCTGTTTATATATAAATAGAAACTGAGTTCTGTCTGTGTCCTATGTCGCAGACAGAACTCAATCTGCACCCTTCGCAGCAGTAACACAGGTGCGCTTGGGCTTCTCCAATCAGTTGCACTTAGTGATAGATCTGGGTTGGGAAGGAGAAAAGGAAGGAAGTTGGCCCATTATCAAGTCTGCCACCAAATCACTGGCTGCTTGAGGGTAATTCCCCTTCGATAAGTTAAGTCTTGATTCATCTTTGTTCCTCCAAAGCCTGGTACCATACCTAGTATTCATCAAAATGGCTTTCAGTTTTACCTTAAACACGCCGAGATAAAGGAGTCACACGTGTCATATGAGAATGTTTTAAGTTTTCTGAGGGTGTTTGGTTTAGTATAAGGTAAGGGAATGAGACAGTGTCTCTGGAACTTTTTTATCTTAACAAAAGAGGGTAAAGAAACCGAGAAATAATAATGAGAGCTATGACTCAGGGCGGGAGGGAGCGAATCACGCCACCGCAATTCATTTCTGTACAGGCCATGGAAACGAGAGAGGGCTGAGTCCAGGGCGGGAAAGTGTTTGTTAAAGGAGGGTTTCAAACTGATATTGTTCGTATTAATAAGATGTTTAGAGAACCTGTATGCCATTACAAAACAAATACTCGAATTATGGTCACACTATGTAGAGTATAAATTGATAGAGAATATTGGCACAGATTTGAGAGACATAATCCCTTGTAGCTGCCGGAGCTTATCTTAAGGAAATGTAACGAGAACTCCAAAAATCAAACGTGAGATGATAAATGCCAAGAAAATGAGGTGTCAAGGTGTTTTGGGGGAGACATACATAGACTAGTGGTTAAGAGGTCAGGCTATAGTGTCTGATTACTTGGATTTTTATACCAGCTCTTTCATCAACCAGTTTTATGCCATTGGACAAATATCGTTGTCTTTCATCTTCAAAAAAAATTTTTTTTGGAGAGGTTTTCACTATAGGGCGCATGCGCTTGCCAGAAAGACAGAGAGAGACAGAGAGACAGAAAGCGAGAAATCACCCCCCCGGGGGATGGCCATGCCGCAATCCCTTCTCCTCTATTCTCCTCTCGGGATCTTGGGCACACACACACACACGCCTGGCGTGAGTTTAAGCCACTGGGTCCGAGACTCGAACCATTTCTTTCATCTTCATCTTTAGCTCTAAAATGGTAATTAAAAGATACAGTGCTTAGAAAGCACTTAGAATATTTTATAAAAGGAAAAAAGAATAAAAGCTTTAAATATTGGAAAGAAACAAACATTGTCCCCCCTCACCCTTTCTTCCCTTCTCTCCAAATCTCCTCTTCTTTATGGTATAAATGCTCAGTCTGATGCCAGCAGGTGGTGTGGTGGTTAAGGCACTGGACTCTCACAAGGCCTATGGTAGTTCGAGTCTTGGACCTGGTGCTTTGAAACTCACACCGGGCATGGGTGCACATGTGCCAAAAATCCCAGGAGGAGAATGAAGGAGAAAGGATTGTGGTGTGGCCATTCTGCCCTGCCCCAGGGGGTGATTTCTCACTTTCTTATTCACTGTGTCTCTCTGTCTTTCTTAGGCGAGTGCGTACACCCTATGGCAAAAACCTAAAGGGAAAAAAAAGAAAAAACAAACCTTCAGTGTGTTGACTTTTCTTTGAGTGTCTTGTGCTGAATTCTCATGTACGTATGTGTATGACTCTAATAAAATTAACATCTCTTTTCTCTTCAATCTAGTCGTGGGTAGCTTATGTTATAATTAATGGCTCTCCTAAAAGTTCATGAAAAATGCACATTACAAAAAAAATGCAAGATGTCAATTTTTTTTTTTTTTTTGGAGAGGTTTTCACTATAGGGTGCGTGCGCTCGCCAGACAGACAGAGAGAAACATAGAGACAGGAAGCGAGAAATCACCCCCCGGGGGGATGATCACGACGCAATCCCTTCTCCTCCATTCTCCTCTTGGGATCTTGGGCACGCACGCACACGCGCCCGGTGTGAGTTTTAAGCCACCAGGTCTGGGACGCGAACTGCGGTCGACTATGTGGGAGTCCAGCGACATAGCCATTACGCTAATTCCTGGTTCCCAAGATTTCAAATTTTTTGCATCAAAATTAGTTTGCACTTAAACTATTTTTTTTTTCATTTTTTTTTTTTATTGCCAGACGTCCAGAAGTCATGTGTATTTACTAGAGAGAGAGCTTACCCCATACATGGTCATGCCACAATTCTTTCCCTTTATTTTGGGCATATATGCACACACTCCCAACATATTTTACAAGTTACTGGAGCCAGGATTTGAACCACTGTCAGCCATGGGGGATCTGGCTCTCAGGGCATAACACTTGAACACTATACTATAGGGCCAGCCCTCTGTGAACATCGTGGAGCCCCTCCTTGTTAACAACGTTGGAACTGCCTCTTAACTTTTTCCTTTTTTTCATTTAAAATCCATGTGGTGACAATTGTTGAGCAGCGAATTGTGATACTCAGCTACAACTAGAACCTTGGGCCAAATCAGCATTTTTTCTTTATATATTTTTGTCTCAGTTTTTCACGTAGTTCAACACCCTAAAATTGTATGAAATGCCATAAATGCTTCCTAAATGTTAACTATTTTCTAATAGTGGAAAGACTTAAGCCTGTAGAAAATACTTGAGAGAACTAAATCTGTAGTATCAACATCTTTAAAATAAGGTATGTGTGCACGACTGACACTAGGGACTTTAAAAGTTTACGGGAACAGGAAAACCTAAAAAGAAAGTTTATGAGAAAAACCAAAATTAAAGTACAAGTTTATTTGGGTGCAGAAAAATTGACATGCAGAGCTTTTTCAAATAACGTAGTTTCCATGAACTTTCTGAAGGCCCCTCAGACTTCATGTCTGTGTATTGTTTAAAAGTTGTAAATGGATAGAGACACAGATTGGCCTTTTCATTCTAGTAAAAGTAGAATTTGAGTAACGGAGATAGACTCACGGGTTTTTAAGTACACATCTGAATAAGACTGAAAGCAGCAATGGAAAACTTAAGAGAATGTTACGTTTCTCGAAAATTGTAAGTTCAAGTTGTTAAATGTTTCAGAACTTTTCTCTAACTGGGAAGCTTTTGACTTAAACACTTACGTGGTAAACTTTAAAAATCAGTTTAAGATGTTAAGAGAAATTTCTCTTTATAAAATCGACAGAATATTAACCAAAAATCCTCTTAAAAATGATGGTTGAAACCAGTTAGACTTGTGTGTTTTTTAAGCTAAGTTTAAGATTTTGATAGGGCCAGCTAGTGGCATGGTAGTTAAAGTGACTGGATCCCACATGGCTGTTTGTGTGGTTCAAACTCCAAACGTGGGGCCTTGAAAAGCATGCAGGGTGTATGTGCATGTGTACCCAAAATCCTGAAGGGAGGGAGAGATGGAGATGGAGAACAAATTGCATTTGAGGGACAGCTTTCTCGCGTTACCTGTCTCTCCTTTTCTCTCTCACTGTCTCTCTCTGCAGTGAGTGCACACACACTCTGAAACAACAACAAAAAAAGTTTAGAGAAAGAGCAGAGTACTGAGGCCAGCAGGCGGCATGGTGGTAAAGGCACTGGGTCCCACATGGCTGACTCTGCGATTTGAGTCCCCGACCTGGAGGCTTGAAAATCATCCCAGGTGCATATGAGTGTGTGTCCAAAGTCCCCAGAGGAGAAGGGATTAGAGCATGGCCAATCCCCCGAGGGGGCGGTTTCTCACTTTCCCTCTCTCTGTCGCTCTCTGGTGAGCACACACACCCTATGGCCAAAAAAAAAAAACAAAAAACTGTTTGATGTTGAAATTTATAACTAATGAATTTATGAGTAACTTTTTAAAAGCAAAGTGTATATGTGTTTAGTTTTCCATGTACAATATAGCCCTGCAAATAAATATATTTAACATGAACTAATCTCTTGCTTTCTGCCTGTTTGACTTTCCATTTGGCTCTTCTTCAAACCCTCCTAGAAAATGCCTCCAGACTTAGGGATGGAAGTGTGGGAGCTGAGAAAGGCTTCACGAGGTGACCCCCAGGGACTGTGGCGAGTTACTGGAAGCACTGCACTCAGCCTGTCCGGCTGTAAGGCAGCAGAGAGCCAAGGAGCCTTGGGGAGCCACCAGAACGTTCGAGGGACAACAGATGACCCTTGGCTACCTTCTGGAACACACCACGCCTTATCCCTAAGTACATGTTGTACCCTTCCACCAGAGGGATCCAGGTCTCCATGTTTGGTCCTGTTATCGTCAACGATAAGGCACTGCGACGTGGAGTGTTTCTCTGAGAGCCAGTGTGACTCGCTGTTTCTGAGATTACCCTGTTAGTCCTTACTCGGGTTTTGTCATTCCCGAAGGGTGAATTCCCTGGCACAATGGACCACACCCTGCTCTTGCTCTGTGTGGGTGCTTTCGCTGGCAAAAGAACTGAGGTGGAAATATGAGATTGGCGTTATGGGTGAGGTTCCTGTTTGTTCAAAGCCACCTCCTATCTTTCCCCTCTGAAGCCACCAAAGAAAACTCTGAAAATCCTGGAGTGACCCTTAATTAACTCAGCTGCAGGGGGAGGTACAGAGCAGCTAAAATAGATCTCCATTCTTTCCCTTGTAGCAAAGGTCTTCCCTACGAAAGGCTCTCACGGACTAACCAGCTTTCCCCGGTTTGATCTATTATCTGGGTAAATTGAAACAATCTCTCTTCTGTTCCTTTTGGACAAAGCGCTGGTTTTCAGTGAGCGCTCCTCTAGAGTAAGTAGCTGAGCGTCTGGTGGTGCACACCATCATCTTCGAAGGCCTGTTCCCATTCTTTAGGAAGAAAGAAGTGGCAAACAGAGCAGGGCTGGTCCTGGGGGAATAATGAAGTCGCCAAGGCCAAGGTCAGCTGAAGCAAGGACCCTGCCCCACCCTCTCACCGCTCTGTCCCCCGCCTCCCCTCCTGCCCTCTCAGTCCCCCTTACTTTTTCAACATACGCTCTCTGGAAAGTTTGGAACAAGCACCTTCCAGCTTGACATGTCCAATCTCTCAGAGATTGCAGGCATCGTCAAGGTGTTTGAAAAAAGTGTTTTTGAGGCACAAAGGGACTTCCCTCTCATTCTAAGGGCAGCCTTCCCAAAAGGAAGTGGGCGTGCAGAGATCAGTGTACAAACCTGAACCAAAATAAAGAGCGCCCTGGAGCACGGCTCGAGCTGAACTCCAGCTGCCTTGAAGTCACCACTGCCTGCCTGCCCAGCATATTAAAGTAAAAACTAGAAAGCACTTACACCTCACTGGCCTACAGTGTGTCTGTTTCTTTTTTCGGTCTTTGCCTTAGGGTGTGTGCACTCACCAGGGAGAGAGACAGAGACAGTGAGAGGGAAGGTGAGAAATCACCCCCAGGGGAGGTGGCCATGCTGCAATGTCTTCTCCACCAACTCCTCTCGGGATTTGGGGTACACACGCACATGTGCACCAGGTGTGATTTTTCAGGCCACCAGGCCCAAGACTCAAACTGCAGTTAGCTATGTGGAAGCCCGGAGCCTTAGCCACCACGTCACCTGCTGGTCCTCTAGAGTGTATCTTATAAGTGTAGTTGAAAGAAAAGAGAAAATATGTGATCATGGCTTTGCTGCACAATTTTAATTTGCTTTATTTTCACTTTAGGAAATTAGGCAAACAAGAGGTTGAAAAGATTATTGGTTGAAGATTTGGACACACTGTATTCTCAGAAGCAAAGGTCCTCGCATGTACAATAGCATTTGCTGGTTACACTAACATTTTATCTTTTTTCTTTTCTTTTTTCAGCTTTTGTCATAGAGCCCATGTGCTCACCAGAGAAAGAGAGAAAAAGTGAGAAATCACCCCGCAAAGGGGATGGCCACACTGCAATCTCTTCTCTTCCTCTTCCATTCTCCTCTAGAGGTTTTGGAAATGCATGCACATGGACCTGGTATGGTTTTTAAGCGACTGGAACCAGAACTCAAACTGTGTGATCCGTGTTGGATCCTGTCCCCTCAACCTCCATGTCACCTTCTGGCCCCAAAGAATCAGCTGAGGAATTTACTAGAAGGTCAATTTTCTTACATTCACCTTTCTCTCTGCAAATGATCCGATAGCTCTGTGCTGGGACTAGGAAGCTGCATTACGGGAAACACATACAATATCTGATCTTGAATGAACCGGAGGGCTCCATTCACTCTGTGTGACGCTTTCCCTGCTCTGGCTGGGAGGCCACTGCCTGGCCTGGACTGTGCTGTGTGCCCCCGCCCTCCTCTCTCCCAGGCCCTGCATCCTTCCCTGGTGGGGAGGGCTGAGCTCTGTTGCTACATGTTTCACTGGTGCCTAACTGAGTCCCTGGTTGTGACTTTCGCCCTTTAAGCAGGAGTTGGTCACATGGGGAACACAGTCTCATTTGCTGTGGCTTCATTTCTCCCAGGGTAAGCTTTATACCCTTGATAAAATGATCCATCCCAAAATGCCATGCAGCTTTGGTTATCGCACTCTATGGAAAACAACGCAGATCTGGGGAACAGCAAGATCGACGTGGTACAGAGGGCTCAAGGCAGAGAAAAAAGTTAGAATCTGTATATCCAGAAAGTCAAAGTTCCCCATGGATGCGTACTGGTGAGAGTCATGAAGCGCTGGCCTCTCACTTGAGAGTCATTGGAAATATGTGGGTGAGAGCAAACCAGAAAAACAAAAACAAAAGACGAAGAAAAGAAAAAAGAAAAGGAGAGACGAAAAGAGAAGAAAAACAGTTGGCCCTGTAGCCTGATGATTAAGAGAGCTAGACTCTCGGGCAACTGAGATTTGAATCTGGCTGTGGCTACTTGAAAAACACATGGAACATCTGTGCATGCCCTAAATCCTTATAGGATGGGGAAATGGAGAAGAGAATGCTCCACTGGGGGCAGGGAGGATGCTCTCTCTCTCTCTCTCTCTCTGCTGAGCACACGTGCCTTATGGCAAGAAAATGATAAATATGTAATAAATAAATAATAAGCAAGCAAACCCAGCCTGGCCTTATCTTCCTAAAAAAGATTACAATTTAGAGGAGATAGGTTTAGGAAATAAAATAAATATATTACCCAAAATATTATTAATTAATTAGGTAATGTAGACAACTTATTGTTAGCAAATAAATCACATAGAATATTTTAAAGACATTCTCCTGGGGCCAACAAGTGGTGTGGTGGTTAAGGTGCTGGACTCCCACATGGCTGACCATGGTTCGAGTCCTGGACCTGGAGGCTGGTGTTCTCACTCTCCTTCTCTCTCTCTCTCTCTCTAATCAAATTGAACAATCATAATAAATGAATAGAATTAAATAAATAATTATCTTTTTTAAAAAGACATTCTCCGGGGATCAGCAGTTAGTGTAATGACTATGTCGCTGCTCCCACGTAGTCGACCGCGGTTTGCATCCCGGACCCGGTGGCTTAAAACTCACGCCGGGCGCGTGTGCGTGTATGCCCAAGAACCCAAGAGGAGAATGGAGGAGAAGGGATTGTGGCGTGACCATCCCCCCTGGGGGGGTGATTTCTCGCTTTCTCTCTATATATCTCTCTCTGTTGGTCTGGTGAGCGCATGCCCTATGACAAAAACCTCAAACAAAATAAATAATGATGATCTAACTATAGGATAGAATACTACATAGTTTTTTAGATTTTTGCCATAGGGTGTGTGTGCTCACTGGAGAGAGACAGAAAAAGAGGGAAAATGGAAAATCCCCTTTTCTCTATTCTCCTTTCTAGATTTTGGATGTGGATGTGCATGCACCCCCTGTGATTTTCAAGCAGCCAGGTAGGACTCAAACTGCCACCACATGGGAGTCCAGTGCCTTAAACACCACACCACCTGCTAGCACCAAGAACATTCTTAAGACATTAATGCATGTTGGATACATGAAGAAATATTGATAATTAAGAGAAAGCAAGTATGCTAAAACTAATCTCTAACATTTGAAAGAAACCAGGATTTTGTCTCCCAAAGGGGTTTCTTTTTTATTGTTTTACTTGTTGATATTGTTGTTTCATTATATTATCAGTTCGCTAAACCCAGACATGTCCTCTTGCATCTTCCGGTAACGTGGAGTGCTGCACATCTTTGACGCACTGTGCGTGACACGAGAAGCATGACTCCAGTGTGACTGGGAGATAGGACATATCCAAGAACAGAAAACAATGACAGTACAGCTGACAGGGAGGGCTGCAACCTGGGAGGGGGCCCCACATTGTGAGCAGTGGAAGAGTCTACACAGTCTCTTCTGAGCAAGCTCGGGTTCTAGAGCCACACTTCTTAACAGTTTGGGGACTCAGTTTCTTCACCTATAAAACGGAGACAGCGAAGGCAGGACCAATGCCCACTGATAGGTTATGTTAAGATCCGATCAGTATACATGAAAAGTTTGACATCGAGTGTAAGAACTTCATCAACAAGGCGATCTTCATTATCACTGCATCTTGCTTTCGGGTGTTTTGCACCATTCCACATTTCTTTGTCTTAACTTCAGACTCTTATTTGTCCCTCAGAACCCTGCACAAATCATGCCTCCCTCAGGAAGCTGGTCTCACTTCCCCAGCTTGTTTTTCTCTCACATCTGACCGGTAAAAATGTGCCAACATCATCACAAGGTTTGAGGGAGGCATGTCTCGGGAGAACCCAATCATGGCGCTTAGGAATCACCCAAGGACCTCCCGATGGGGCTGTGGAGCACGGCACTGTCAGCATCCACGGCATGACCACGGGTCTTGGTCACGGCCACTAGGCTGCGTGCTCTCTGAGAAAGAGCAATGCTGGCTTGATTGTGTCCCCAGATCCTCACAGTGCTGAACACACAGTAGGTACCACGCAGAAATTTCGTCACCAAATGAAACAGCCTACCATGAGAGGCGAAGGCGAGATTTTATTCTAAGTCCCAAAGTCCACATAGAATCCTGAAGGAAAGAAATGGGAGCGGCCTGAAGTCCCATGAGAAACTATGGCGTATTGACCTCCTTGGCAAAGTCGACTTCTCTCTCCCTGCTGGCCCTTCTTTGGAGGGAAAGTTTCTTGCCGGCGTGCAATTGTCTAACAGTTTGAGTGTTGAGGTCAGGACTGTTTTTCTTTCACCAAATGAATTTAAAGGAGCCTGACAGATTTTGACTTTATGAGGCTATTATTTTCACGAAGCCTAAGAATAAACATTTGATAGTATTACCATCCATATCGTTTCTGTCTCTTGTTTAGGAATTTCAGCCCCATGAACAGAGTCTGTATCTCACCCACCACTAAAACCCTGCACCTCAAAGGTGCTCCTCAGAAGATACTGCTAGGTCAAATGAATAAATGAATTACCGCAAAAGAAGATGTGATTTTATTTTCTGAACAAAATGGTTTACTTTCATTTCCCCAACACATATTTCTCTCTGATGAATCTGCATTTTACAGCAGGTTAACTACTTAACATAAATACCTCCCTCCCGGGACCAGCAGTTAGCATGACGGCTATGTCACTGTACTTCCACGTAGTCGACCGCAGTTCGAGTCCCGGACCCACTGACTTAAACTCATGCTGGGCGCGTGTGCGTGCATGCCCAAGATCCCGAGAGGAGAATGGAGGAGAAGGGATTGTGGCATGGCCATCCCCCCTGGGGGATGATTTCTCACTTTCTGTCTCTCTGTCTCTCTCTGTCTTTCTGGTAAGCGCACGTGCCCTATAGCAAAAACCTCTCCCCCCGAAAAAAAAGAAATTAAAAAAAAATCCTCCCTCCCAACACTGCCTTCCCAACTTCTGTGGCACAGTGATAATAAACTGCTTGAAAGATGCTGGATCCCAACTGGTGACTGTGATCCGAACCCCCCGAATGATCAGCACAGAGCGTGCCAAGACCTGAAAGCTCTGGAGGACTGGAGAAGGGGATCACATGCGACCAGACCCTATGGAGGGTCTTCCTCCCTTCAGCCTCATGTGAATGCACATGTGCTCCATTGTGGGAAAGGAAAAAGAATATTGCCATGTGCTCCCTCCTGCATTCCCAAGTCTTACTAAACCCCCGGTATTGTCTCTCCAACGCCAAGTGCCATAATAATCATCGCCTTGTTACAGCGAAGCTTACATGTTGCCTTTTTCTCGGCCTGATCCGACCGCAAGTACTGTAGCATTGTATTTCTCAGATTTGAGTTTTGAGTTTACACATTTCTTCCTTTTTATTCATTCATTCCTTCACTTATTTATTTATTTATTTTGACAGAGAGAGACAGGTATTTTCATTTCTTTTTAAAATTTTGCCAGAGGGCACATGCACTCACCAAAGGGAGACAGAGACAGAGAAAGGGAAAGTGAGAAAGCACCCTACCATGGGGAATGCCCTATCTTCTCCTCCATAGCTCCCTCCTTTCAGAATTTTGGGCGGGTGCACACACATACCCAGCACGTTTCTCATACCGCCAGGTCTAGAACTCGGTAAAGTAGAATCCAGCCACTTTAACCAGTCCAGGGACTGGCCTGAGAAAGGTACTTTTTAAGCAGAGTTTCCCCCTTCCACCCCATCATTCCGGCAGTGCCTTACTGCCTCCACATCCTCGGCTTGGCCCCAATTGTACTTATTTTTTGGCCATAGGGCACATGTGCTTGCCACAGAGAGATAGAGTGAGGGAAAGTGAGAAATCCCCCCCAGGTGTGGGGTGGCCAAGCCACAATCCCTTCTCCTCCACTCTCCTCTTGCACACAGGCATACCTGGTGTGATTTTTCAAGTCGTAGGGTTTGGGACTTGAACCACAGTCAGCCATGTGGGAATCCAGCACCTTGACCACCACACCACCTGCTGGCCCTAATTTTATTCACATGTGTTGCCTGAACTTTTTCTATGATGCTTCATAGACAATGTTTAAACTACTAAACTGATGGTTTTAGCATATTGAAATAATATATAGCATCTGAACAATATAATGCCTTATGTATATGTAATTATATAGTATCCTGTTAGACCTTTAGGTTAAATTATTTTCCAAATATTTTTGAAGATATTTGAATAAATTTGAGAGATACTTGAAATGTTTGTGAAAAACATATTATGAAAAAGCTGTGCATGGATTTGAAAAATCTTTTGCACCAAAACAAACTCATAGTTGAACTGCATTTTTCCATGCGTTTTTTGAAGTCCCCTTGTATATACCCTTTCTCTATTTTCTAGTTTTAATTTTAAGAAAATGTATCACTTTTCGCAAATGTCCTCTATATTTACAAAGGGTTCTGGAATTTTTTATAATTTATTTTTCTCTCATACTGTTTAACCATAATATTACAAACATCATACATTATATCAATATTACTAAGTTGCTATTACTTAGGATTTGATTTTCTTTTTTTTTTCTTTTTTTGGAGAGGTTTTTGCTATAGGGCGCGTGCGCTCGCCAGACAGACAGAGACAGAGAGACAGAAAGCGAGAAATCACCCCCCAGGGGGGATGGCCACGCCGCAATCCCTTCTCCTCCATTCTCCTCTCGGGATCTTAGGCATGCATGCACACGCGCCTGGTGTGAGTTTAAGTCACCGGGTCCAGGACTCGAACTGCGGTTGACTACATGGGAGTCCAGCGACATAGCCATTACGCTAACAGCTGCTCCAAGGATTTGATTTTCTTAAAACACTTGTAACTACCATCAAATTATTTTTTAAAACATTTGCTGCTACTTTATGTAATTCCCAGCACTGGATAGATGGATAGTATAGTTTCATTTATATCTTCATTAACACTAGGCATTATAACATAATTAAGATAATTTGATAGAACAGATAAAATTCATATTTGCTTTCATTTGAATCTTCCATTATAAATGAAGTTGAAAATTTTTCAGCTTGCTAACACATTTTTATTTCCTTTTAGGTAAATTATCTTTTCACATACTTAGTCCATATGGAGTGGAAAATATTTTAGCAATTTTAGCGTATTAAAAATAATCACCACAGGGCCAGCCCTATAGTCTAGTGGTTAAAGGCGCTGTATCCCATTTGGCTGACTGCAGTTCAAATCCCGGCCTCTGCAGCCTGAAGAGTATGCCTAGTACGTGTACATGAGTGCTTAAAATCCCCACAGGATGGAGGATTGGGCTGTGACCACGCCCCCTGGGGGCGGGTTCTTTCTCCTGTCTGTCTTTCTCTGGCGAGTGCACATACCCTCTGGCAGTTAACAAAATAAAATAAAAATAATTTAAAAGTTGCCATCATTTCCAGTGAACAAAGGTTTTAAAACCACCCTTGAAATAATACCAATTCTCATCACTCAGCTAGTGTTTACACAGCAGAAAACCCACATCAGTGAAGAGAGTGGCCAATCCACTTAAAAGGAAACGGTAAAAATCAATTCCTGTTCCTAGACTCGCTGTGATGAGCATCAGTGAATATGCCGGACGTTAAAATCCCTGCAACAGCCAGCACCTGTCACCAATTACAAAGCAGGGCCAGTGGCTGAGAGCCGGCTTCTGTCCCAGACCGAGCCTCCGAGGAAGGGCAGCCACTTATCGCAGGTGGACATGAGTCTAATCAAGCTCTGTTCTGTTCCCTATCCCACCTTTGTTTGCCTATTTAACCAAGCAGAAGTGGTTAACCACTCAGAGAAAACAACTTCAACGCTATTGACATAAAACTCATTCGCATGACCTGCAGGTCATTGCAGGCAGCCTTCGGAAGGGTACAAGCTGGCAAGATGCCGTTCCCTGAGAACCAACTGCATCAGCCTATTTGATCCATGCAAAATTTATTTTGAATTTTTGGAACCAAATGACCCTCCATTTGCCAGGCAACTTTGAAGAAATAGATATTTAAAGAAATTGTTCATAAAATATTATTTTCAATGCTACAATGCTAGTTGATGACCACGGCCAAGGACATTCTAGGGCAGTGGCTCTCAACCTGGGCTCCAGATTGGACTCTGCTGGGAGCTTTCAGAGGCAGACAGCTGCCTGCACCCTCCAACCCCACCCCTAAGTTCTGATGAGATTGGCCAGGGATGAGGCTAAGCATGGGGATTTTTTTTTTTAATAGGGTGTGTATGTTCACCAGAGAGAGAGAGACAGAGACAGGGAAAGCGAGAAATCACCCCCCCAGGGAGGATGGCCATGCCTCAGTCTTCCCTTCTCCATCCTCCTCCTAGGATTCTGGACACTCAAGTTCACATACCTGGTATGATTTTCAAGCCACCAGGTCCAGGACTTGAACTGAGTTCAGCCATGTGGGAGTCCAGTGCCTTAACCACTATACTACCTGCTAGCACACCCATGGAGATTTTTAAAAGATCCCTAACCAAGATTGAAAATTACTTGCTGCTCAGGACCAGCAGTTAGCGTAATGGCTATGTCGCTGACTCCCATGTACTTGACTGCGGTTTGAGTCCTGGACCCGGTGGCTTAAACTATTGCCGGGCGCGTGTGCATGCGTGCCCAAGATCCCGAGAGGAGAATGGAGGAGAAGGGATTGCGGCATGGCCAACCCCCCTAGGGGGTGATTTCTTGCTATCTCTCTGTCTGTCTGTCTTTCTGGCTAGCACATGTGCCCTATAGCAAAAATCTCTCCTAAAAAAAAAAAATTGAAAATGGCTTGCTGCTCAAGGGGAAGATAATGGATGTTCGAGTACAACCTGCTGTGGGTATTTTCTTTATAAAAGATGAATAATAAAACATAACTTGCTTCTGAAAGAAAAAGAACCATGAACGTTTTTTTAACTTTTATTTTGTTTCTGTCTATTTGCTTGTTTGAAGAAATACCTGCAAGGTATTTAGATATATATTATAGAAAGGATTCTAATGGTGTAAGTCAATCCGTTGAGGAGGGGGAATGCAGTTCATGTGTGATACTTGATATACATTTTTTTTTAAGGTTTTTGCCATAGAGTATGTGCACTTGCCGGGAGGGAAACAGAAAGAGAGAAAGTGAGAAATCACCCCCCAAGGGGATGGCCACACCACAACCCCTTCTTCTCCTCTTCCTGGAATGTCAGGCATGCACACACACACACACACACCTGACCTGATCTTCAAGCTGCCCTGTCCGGGACTCAAACGTGGTCGGCCGTGTGAGGAATCCATCATATTACCCATTTAGTAACATAAATGTTACTAAAGTCTCTTTGTGTCTATCAGGGTCCTAGGTCCGGACAGGACCTCGGGGCTTTTGCCAGTGACATGGCCCGTATTTGTGGCCACAGTGTGTTGAACTCCATCATCCTCTGCACCTGTTTTCCAGTGGTGTCCAGCCTGCCTCCTTGAAATGGTTCCCTATCCCTATTGCCTGGAAGTACTGCCTGATACCATCTAACACACGGTTGTTGACTGACTGAATGCATTTTTCCGTTGTGCAGTCTGGAGGGAGTTATTAGCAGTAGTGCCACAGTGACCTCTGTTGATGAAACCAGGAAGTGCAGTGAGAAACTTCACAAAGGAGTTACTGTGAGGCTGGAATAGGAGCAACGCCCAGTCCCGGAGTTCAAGAGCATGTAGTGTCAAATGAGAATGTGCTGAGAGCCAGCGCTATGGGCAGCGCCATGGCTCTGCCCTGGGAGTTGCCCTGCCCAGTACTTTTCTTAACAGTGTTCTGTGTTTTCCTTTCCATGGCCATATTTCAGAGACCCACGCTTTGATTCGCTTTTTGAAACGACTACTAGTTTGTCACCATTCGGGGCATTTTTCATTCTGTGCACTGATTTTTCTCAAGCCCTGTGCATCATTCTAATTCATGTAGTAAGAAAACAAAACAAAACAAAACAAAAAAACTCCCCATATTTTAGAAGAAAGAAAACACTGTAGGGTTTTTTGTTTGTTTTATAGAAAAGCAGTCAGAGGGCACACACAATTGCTGGAGAGAGAGACAGAGAGGGAGAGGAAGAAGGCACACCCATGAGGGATGGCGGTGCCACAATCCCTTCTCCTTCGTTCTCCTGTCAGGATTTTTGGCACGCGCCTGCCTGTTTTCCAAGCTGCTCGGTCAGGAACCGAACCCTAAATCGCAGTCAGCTGTGTGGGACCCAGTGCCTTAACCGTCTCAGCTCCAACGGGCCTAACGGTGCATTTTAAAAACTGGTTCTTACCTTTTCACCCTTCAATGGGGGGTGGTCTCATCACAAACCCTTTTCCACTTCTCCATCCTGTCAGGACCTGGAGCATGTACACACATGCTTGGTGGAAAAACATGGAGAGGAGTGCAGGAGATGGCATAGTGGTTAAAGCACTGGACTCCCACATGGCCGACCATGGTTCAAGCCCCAGGTTTGGCAGCTTTAAAAATTATGCCAGGCACGTGTGCATGCATGTCCAAAATCCTAGAAGGAGAGTGGAGGAGAAGGGATTGTGGTGTGGCCATCCCCCCCTCTCCCCCCCGGGAGCCGATGGCTCACTGTCTCTAGTGAGTGCATGTGCCCTACGGCCAAAAAAATCCTTAAAAAAAGTGGGAAATGGCAAAGTGATAACTATTTAAGAGACGACATTCAAGAACACTTAGTTGTATAGAAAAAGTACAAACAGGGACATTGTTGCCAGGTCGTAAGCACTGATTGTTAAGGGGCTCAGCCTACTAAGAGTTACCTGGAGGACCTCGCTCCAAGTGCCCAGCTTCAACCTTTGCACCCGCAGAAGCAGTTACCTTTCTGCCTAATTAACTTGGCTTTCAGATGAGACTGCACACAGAACACCCCATCTGGGCTGTCATCCTGTTTCTCCGTCTAACAAGAAGCTACAGAACTGCTTATCTACATCGTGATTAAGTTACTTAGAGCTTAAAGAGAAAAAACACGGAAAAACAGGAGGTGGAGTATTTAAAGAAAAGTCACATTACTAGAAATGTTCGCCGAGCAAAAGGATGATGATTTTAGGAGTGGCCATAAAGGGAAAGCGTGTAAATGCCGACTGGAGCATTGCGACATTGTCTCTGAACGACGAAGGGAAGCACTGGCTCCCTGGGCCAGCCCCGCAGCCTGGTGGGTACGGAGCCTGAACCCCATATGGCTGCCTGTGCTTCAAATCCGGGCCCCGGTGGCTTAAAAACATGCCAGGCTCATGCAGCCATGACCAAAATCCTGATGGATGGAAAGAAGGAGGAGAAGGGGTTGTGGCCTAACCATGCCCGATTTAGGGGGTCCTTTCTCTCCCTCTCTCTCTCCTGGTCTCTTGGTCTGGCAAACACTCACATCCTCTAGCAATTGAAGGAAAGTAGGAAGGAAGGGAGGGAGGGAGAGGGAAAGGGAGGAAGGAAGAAAGAAGGAAGGAAGGAAAGCAAAAGAAAGGGAAAGAAAGAAGGGGAAAAGAGAGGCGAATACATAAATTAAAAAAAAAATCAGTAAAAGAAACAAAAACACTGGCTCCTCCCTCCGTTACCATCCTCAGGGCTTCAGCCCCAGGACCACCTTCAAAGTGGGCCTTTGCTGGTTACCTCCAAATGGCAATAAATAAACCTTCGGCCTCAAAACCATTTTACATGGAATTCAAAACAAAGGACTCCGTATCGGATTATCTAACTATTTTTGTAAGGCTGCAGGTTTAGACTGTTTATTTTTCTTTACACACCCTGTCCCCAAAACTTTTGAAGAGTGCTAAAAATGATACAAGACCCAAGAAGATAACAATAATAAAGTAGGAGCAACAGAAGGAAGGAAGCCAAAGATGGGCCTATGACTGGAGCCAGGGAAGTGAGAAGCTAGGAATATGCCCGTGTGCGCTCTGGCACACAGAGGGGTCCTGTCTGTGGCGAGCTTCTAGCAGCAACAGTTCAAAGAGTGACTGCCCAAGCACTCCTTCACAGACCCTTTAAGAGAAGAACAGGGATTGGAGCATGCAATACTGGCTAGTTGGGAGGCTGAAGTAAGAGGGTTGTGAGTTTGAGGCCAGCCAGGGCCATGTAGCAAAACCCTATCTGTCTCTCTCTCTCTCTCTCTTTTTTTTTTTTCCCTTTAGTTTTTGCTAGATGGCATGTATGCTCACCAGAGAAAGACAGAGAAAGTGAGAAATTACCCCTAAGGGAGGGATGGCCATGCTGTAATCTCTTCACCTTCATTTCTCCTTGGAATTTTGGGCACACACATGCACCCAAAACTCCCCTTCCTGATGGGGAGTCAAGTTAAATTTGAATCTCAGCTAAACAGAAGAAACATACTTACTGGGACCAGCAGTAACGGCTATGTAGCTGGACTCCCATGTGGTCGACCGTGGTTTGCGTCCTGGACCTGGTGGCTTAAAATTCATGCTGGGCACATGTGCTTGCATGCCCAAGATCCCGAGAGGAGAATGGAGGAGAAGGGATTGCGGTGTGGCCATCCACCCTGGGGAGTGATTTCTCGCTTTCTATCTCTCTGTCTCTCTCTCGCTGGTGAGCACATACTGTAGCAAAATACTCTAAAAATAAATTAATTAATTGATTAAAAGACTCAAAAAATAAAAAGAAGAAGAAGAAGAAGAAGAAGAAGAAGAAGAAGAAGAAACATACTTACAGTAAACCATTATTCATTTCAAGTCATTTGGTCCGAGATTCGAACCACAGAGTCAACCATGTGGGATCCAGCTGCCTTAACCGCCACACCACCTGCTGCCCCAAGACTCTATTTCTTAAGAAAACAAAACAAAACAAAACAAACAAAAAAGCAAAAACAAACAAACAAACAAAAAACACCAGCCAGATGATTAGGTGGCAGAAAAATACGATGCCACGTGGTAAGTTTTCCCATGTCACACATGGGAAGTTTTGGGGTTCAAGTCTGGAGACCTTCCTGAGTGTGCTGGACACATGTGTGCCCCCCATCTGGGACTGGCTGAAATTGGGAGTGGACTGAGCCATCAATACCTTGTTAAGGAGCCCTGTCTCCCTTTCTCTCACTCCTGGAAGAAATAAATACATACACTTCAAAAGAAAAGATAAAAATGAAGTCACTGAAGACATCCAACTCTTCCTGGCATTAAGGCCAGAAAAACAACCAAACAAACAAAAAACTTAGGTTCCTTATAAAAAAGGAACTTCATGATAGGATAAATAACATGTTTAACAGTATCTTCCTGCAACATCTTGTAGGGCTTTTCCCTAAATTACCCTTCCTGACGGGGCACCCAGTTGCATTTGAATCTCAGATAAACACAGAAATATACTAAGGCCAAGCTATTATTCATTGTTTATCTGGGATTCAAATTGAGCTGAGCACCTGTGTGTGTCTCTGCTGTATCTGGCAACCCTGGACGAAAGCCAGAGAGCACAATGCAAATCCCCACATCTGTGCCCACCGATAGCACTGATCGAAGTGCACGGCAGACACCGCGCAGGGACAGCTCTGCCTAGCACAGAGGTTTTAGATCCCTAGATGAAAACCCTATTCACCCCTGCCTGAATGTAAGATTTCTGATGGAGAAGCTCTCCTTGGGGAGTTGAGGACTGAGAAAGTTTTGTTTTAAAATGTGTGAAGCTTGATGATGTGGGCAGATTATTGCAGTCTGTGGAACATGAGTGCTTTCGCTTGTTTATTTGTGGTCTTGGGTACCGTGGAAATGACTGGCACTGACTTAGCTTAGTACCTTCACACACAGCTTCTAATCAATGTGAGAGGTTATGAGGACCTAGTAAGGTATTCCAAATGCAGTTTAAGGCACGGATTGTTCATTCTAAATGTTTGGTGAAAATGACATCACACAAAATGTTAGCGTTCTTTCTTTTGGAGAGATTTTTGCTTTAAGGTGCATGCACTCACTGGAGAGACAAGAGACAGAGAGACTGAAAGCGAGAAATCACCCTTCGGGGACAGGTGACCACACCATAGTCCCTTCTCCTATATTCATCTCTTGGGATTTGGGGCACATACACACACACACATGCACCCAGCGTGAGTTTCAAGTCTTGGGGTCCAGGACTCAAACTATGGTTGGTCATGTGGGAGTCCAGTTCCTTAACCGATATGTCACCTACTGGCCCTAATAGTCACTATCTTAAAGTTCAGAAATATTCCTAAACACTCTTAAATTATTTGGTGCTACATTTTAAAACTAAATTTAGATGCTTAGAAAGCAAATATATTGTTGGGACCAGCAGTTAGCATAATGGCGATGTCGCTGGACTCCCACGTAGTCGACCACAGTTCGAGTCCTGGACCTAGTGGCTTAAACTCACGCCAGGCGTGTGTGCGTGCATGCCCAAGATCCTGAGAGGAGAATGGAGGAGAAGGGATTGCAGTGTGGCCATCCCCCCAGGGGGTGATTTCTCCCTTTCTATCTCTCTGTCTCTCTCTGGCGAGTGCACACACCCTATAGCAAAAACCTCTCCAAAAAAAATAAATAAAAAAAAGAAAGAAAGAAAGAAAACAAAAGAAAAAAGAAAGCAAATATATTGTCAAAGCCATTTGATTTTCTTTTTCTTTCTAGATGAATTGCCCTTATCACAGTTAATTGTTGATAGCAGGAAGACCCAGTAGTTACTTTAACCCTTTAATAACTTACCCTTTTAATTTTCATGTGAAGTTGTTGAACTTTGCATTTTCTCAGTGTAAGTACTTCAACACATAATTAAGGTGGGCATTTAGTTCTCTCTTCACATCCAGCTCAATCATATTTTTTTTTAAATATATTCACCAGTTGATCATGTTAATAAAGGATATGTCAAAGGCTGCAGATGACCAGACAGATAAAGATACACAAAGGGAAATTCTGAAAGGGTTCCGTGTGCATGAGCTTCTGTCCCGGTAAAGCTGGGATATGCTACTCTTCCGGCACACGGATGTGTTCACTAACCGGAAAGTCTTCAAACCCCATATTTTAGGGATTTTATGTGATATTCTTTTGTTGATGACAGAGTGCATGTGCATGTGAGGGAGAGAAAGAGAGACCCTCCAGAGGGGCCTGGTCACGACAGTCCCTCCTGCCTTTCTCCCTCCTGTTGGGATCCCAGGCATGTTGCTGCCTGGGTCAAGGTTCCAGCTCAGCCGTTTGGGATCCTGCTTCCTTTGCAGGAGGATTAGCCATTGCATTAGTGGCCAGCTCCCACTAGGGAGTTTTTTTTGGAGGCTTCCATAGATAGGCATGATCAACTTTTTTATTGTCATTATATTTAATTGACAATTTATATGGTGCATATTTATGAGGTATGGTGTGATTTTTTCCACATGTATATATGTTGTGTAATGATAAAATCAAACTAATTAGCATAACTATCACCTCAAACACTGGTCATTTCAATAAATATTCTTTTTTTTCTTTAGAGGGAGAGATTTTTGCTATAAGTGTGTGTATCCACTGGAGAGACAGAGAGAGACAGAGACAGAATGCAAGAAATCACCCCACAGGGGGCATGGCTACACCTCAATCCCTTGTCCTCCAATCTTCTCTCAGGATTTTGGGCACACACACACATGTGTCCAGTGTGAGTTTCAAGTCACCGGTTGGGACTAGAATCACAGTTGACAACGTGGGAGTCCAGCGACATAACCACTACGCCACCTTCTGGTCCTGCAGTAAATTTCTTCTTTTTTTTTTTGGAGAGGTTTTTTGCTATAGGGCATGTGTGCTCCCCAGACAGAGAGAGACATAGAGACAGAAAGCGAGAAATCACCCCCCAGGGGGGTTGGTCACGCCGCAATCCCTTCTCCTCTATTCTCCTCTCGGGATCTTGGGCTCACACACACATGCGCCCAGTGTGAGTTTTAAGTCACCGGGTCTGGGACGCGAACCGCGGTTGACTACGTGGGAGTCCAGCGACATAGCCATTACTCTAACTGCTGGTTCCCATGCAATAAATTTCTTAAAGACAGTGTTAAAAATCTGATTTTCAGGACCAGCAGATAGTGTAATGGTTACGTCACTGGACTTCCACATGGTGAAGTGGAGTTTGAGTCTCAGACCTGAAGGCTTAAAGCACGTTGGGCTTGTGTGTTTGCATATCCAAAATCCCAAGAAGAGACTGGAAGAGAAGGAATGGTAACATGGCTATCCCCCCGAGGGGTGGGGAGTGGTTTCTTGAGTTCTGTCTCTCTGTCTCTGTCTCTCTTACAAGTGCACACATCCTACAGCAAAAGTCTCTCTCTAAAAAAAAAAAAGATGATTTTCAAAAATTTGCATCTTGGAGACCAGCAGTTAGCATAATGGCTGAACTCCCATGTAGTCCACCTCAGTTTGAGTCCCGGACCCAGTAGCTAAAACTCATGCCAGGCATGTGTGCGTGCGTGCCCAGGATCCTAAGAGGAGAATGGACGAAAAGAGATTGCGGCATGGCCATCCCCCCTGGGGGGTGATTTTTTCCTTTCTGTCTCTCTGTCTCTCTCTGTCTTTCTGGTGAGCACACGTGCCCTCTAGCAAGAACCTCTCCAAAAAAATTTGCATCTGTCATATTGGAATTTACTCCCAATACATTAGAATTATATATTAATCCCTGATTTGATATTTAGGAATTTTAAAGAATTCACTAAACAAAAAATTTGAACACAAAGTTCCTGAGAGAACATAAATCCTGCCCACAATGAACTTGACCATCTCTACTGATGAGCATTACTCTGTCTTGTTTCGTTTCTCGTCTTCTGTTTTATAAACCGTGCTGCCCAGATTAGCCTTGCAAATCTGCTTTGCACATATGGGTTACACAGATGTATAGACAGAGTTCTAGAAAGTCATTTGTGGGTTCAAAGAGATTCTGGTTTTAAGTTTCAGAGAAATTGTCAAGTTGCCCCCTAAATAAATGTCAGTAAATCATTTCCATGCAATGCACAGACTAGAGACTGCTTCCTAGAACATTTAATAACAACCTGCACTATAGCTGTTTCATCTCTGCCATCCTTTTTTTTTTTTTTTTTTTTTTTCTTTTGCAGAGGGAGTATGTGCTTGCCAGAGAGACAGTGAGACAGAGAGAAAGGGAGAGAGAAAGCATCTCTCAACGGGGGTGTGGTAGTCATGCCACAATCCCTTTCGGCCCATGTCTCCATCCTGTCAGAGTTTTGGGCATACACACGCACCCAGGGTGTTTTTCAAGCCGCCCCTAGGACTCGAACCACGTGGCTGGCCATGTGGGATCTGGCTCCTTTAACCACGGACCGTAGGACTGGCCCAATCTTGGCCATTTTTATAGGTTGAAAAAAAAATTCTCCATCTTGCATCAGTTTGAAATTCATCAATAGTAAATGAAGTTGCAGTTGACATCTGTCATTTTTCGGCTGCTCAGAATTTCTCATGCTCAGAATTTCTCACACTTACCAGTTGCTCCAGAATCACTCTTTGGAAGACTGCTCCACTGTGTGTCATTGGGGTGGGAGGTAGAGTGCAAATCTCTCCAGGGAAGCTGTGGAGTTTGAATCCCCCCACTCTAGGAAAGCAGGGGCCCTGTGTGGCCTCCCTTGACCGATCATACCCTGTGTACATTACTGCTTGAGAGTATCCAAGGGCGAGGGCACCGATGGGGCACGGCTGTGCAGTGTGAGTGTGCGCTGGCTGCAAGGTGACTCTGACTTCCATCTTGCTGCATCATCTCCGAAGCTCTGGGCTGCAATCCACTTTAGATCAGTTCCTCTTCAAGAAAATCAATAGACAACCCTGAATGCTGCCATAATCATATAGAAGTTCAATATATTATTCCATTTCTTTAAATAGCAAAACCTTGAAATACAAGTTTTTCCACTGCATGAAACTGATTTGATAATTGGCGAATATGCGAGTTCCCAGGAATTCATCTGTGGTAGTAAGCAAAGTAATCTAAATTTTATATGAATTATCAGAACGAATGCATTTAGAGATTAGTAATAGCAGCTCTCTCTTTCAGATTGGACATTTCTTAGCAACAAATGTTACACCATAATGTAAATTGGTAAAAGAACACACACACCCCCAAGGGTGTCCAAGGTTTAGAACATGGAACAAGGTTATGAGAATGAAAGTTGGTGGACCTCTGACTTCCAAGGTTAGTAAATATAAAGACTTGGACCTAAATGCACATACTTTCACATTTATTAAATAGCTGGCAAAGGAGCAGAGCAAAGACCATGCCAGATAAAAATACCTGTGGCAGAATGGGGTGAGCGGCCCCGGTGGTCTGGTGTTCTGCCAGGTGCAGGGCCTGGGCAGGAAGCCACAGCTCAAGGAGAGCAGGAGTCCTGCAAGTTCTTTGGCGCTCCTAGGCAGGGAAGCCCGCTCTCAGCCTCAAGCCTCTCCTTACTCGACCCTATCAGCACAGCTCTCTCTGTTACACTATGACCGTGGTCTCTCGTGTCCTGAGGCTACTCTGTGTTCTCCTTGAGGTAGCGCTAGGCCTTTGGAAGGTCTGCTGTTTCTACTCAGGACTACCTGCACCATCCATCCATTCACTCAGCTCACAGCCACCATGTGAACTCTGAAAGGGACTGTTGCTATGGAGTGAACTTTTCTGTGAAGAGAGCACTTTCTTTCACTATACGTTTGTACAACACATCGACTTCCTCCTTGAAGTGGTTTTCAATGTTGCTTATTTCTCTTGCTTTCTGTTTTCTCTTCCCTATATATCTTGATCCTTCAACCTCTCTCTGTCTCTCATCTCTCTCTCTCTCCACTCATCTCATTCTCCTCCTTCGGTCAGAGCTATCTTTTATAATATGTATTTACATACACTAAAATGCATAGATCTTAGGATTTTAAGTATTTATTCGGCTGAGATTTATGAATGGCACATGCTCATTTAGATTCCACTCACAAGGAGATAGAGAGCATCTCTAAAACCCCAGGGAAGCCCCTCATGCCCCTGCTCGCTGTTGCTCAATAGAAAACCACACTATAATTTCTGTCACACAGATGTGTTTTGCTTCTACTGAACGTCATATCAATTGAAACACACAGGGCCAACACTGTGGCCTTATGGGAAAAACAGCTGGGTCCCACATGGCCAATTGTGTGCTTTGTCCTGGATCTGGTGACTAGAGAAACACACGGGGTGTGTATGTGTCCTTGCCCAAAATCCCTAAAGGAGGGAGGAATAGAAGAGAAGTGATTGGGGCCTGATCATTCCCCCAGGGGACATTTTCTGGACTTTGTCTCTCTGTCTCTTCTTCTCTCTCTGCCAAGCACACATGCCCTCTAACAAAAAGAAAAAAAAATGAATCAGACAGTGTGTGCCTTATTTTTTATCTTAGCAGAACGGTTTTGAAATTCATCTAAAGTGCTGTGTGAGGCAATAGATTTTTGTTTTCCTGCGAAGTACTTGATACATGAGCGTACCACAGATTGTTTATCCACTCTTCTGTGGATGGCATTTGGGTTGTTTCCAGCTTGAGGCAATTACGAATAAGATGAGCATGGACATTCTTCTGTAATTCTTTTTATAGACAGAGAGTTTACTTCGCTTAGACTCAGAGTGAAATTTCTGAGTCATATAGTAAGTTACCCTTATAAGAAATTGCAAAAGCATTCTCCATTGTGCTCGGACTGTATACTCCTATCAGCAATAGATGAGAATTCCAATTGCTTTACATACTATCATTTGATTTTTGTCACTTTTTTTTTTTTTGAGAGGTTTTTCGCTATAGGGCGCGTGCGCTCGCCACACAGACAGAGAGAGACATAGAGACAGAAAGCGAGAAATCACCCCCCAGGGGGGATGGTCACACCGCAATCCCTTCTCCTCCATTCTCCTATCAGGATCTTGGGCACGCACGCACACGCGCCCGGCGTGAGTTCTAAGCCACCAGGTCCAGGACGTGAACCGCGGTCAACTACGTGGGAATCTGGCAATACAGCCATTACGCTAACTGCTGGTTCCCTTTTGTCACGTTTTTATAATTGTAATACTGGTATATGTAAAATGGTATCTCCTGATTTTTAACTGACGTAAGTCTGCTAGCTAATGATGGTGATCTTTCCATGTGCTTATTGGCTGTTTGTACCTTCTTTTGTGAAATGTTTACTTAAATATATGGGGTGTGGTGTTTCTTGGGCATTTTTAATTGGGTTGTTTGTCTTTTTTATTGTTTTCTATGAGTTATTTATTTATTCAGGCCTTTAGTCAGATGTATGTATTGCGAATGTACTTTTTAAAATGTGATTATTTCTCAACGAACAATGACAAGTAAATATCATAACCACTTTCTAGAATAGCTAGGTCCAAACTTAGTGACTCGATATAGATATAGCTATACCCATAACTCAGGCAGTTAATGTCACAAATTTTCTGTGTAACAAACTTCCCCAAAATTCAGTAGCTAAAAACAGTAAGAACTGCTTTAGCAACCAAGGGCATAGGTCAGAAGGGATCAGCTGGCCTGGGCTGGGTTCAGCTGAAGGGACCCCTCTGTTGAGGTAGCTATGTGCTCCATGGTCTCTCATTCTCCTCCTGGGATCCAGAGATTAGCACAGCCATGTTCTTCTCCTGGCATGTCTAAGGTATAAGAAGGCATGTAGAAATGTTCAAGTCCTCTTGAATCCTAGACTCAGAACCACAGTGTTACTTTCACATAAATCTATTGACCAAAGCATGCTTAAGGTTGAAACCAGTGTAAAGAAGTAGGGAAACATGCTCTGCCCCCCCAGTGAGAGATCCTTGCAAAATTATTTGACAAATGACATCGATACAGGGAGGAGTGAAAAATTGCCTAGGTTGGGGTGGAGTGCGTATAAACGAAACCTATCACAGATGTGTAAAAGCCATATTACTCCAAAGTCATGCTTACAGATGCATTTTCTAAGAATTCGTGGTTGAACACAGCCATTGTAAACAATTCATATAATAAGTTTCCCCTCATTCACTGCTATATAAAATGTTTTGGGTTTTTGTTTGGTTGCTTGTTTTGCTTTGTTTTTGCTATAGGATGAATACACTCTCCAGACAGAGAAAGACAGAGAGCAACAGAGAAAGGAGAAGTGAGACATCACCTCCTGGAGGGATGACCACACCCAATCCCTTCTCTTTCATTCTCCCCTCAGGATTTTGGGCACACATGCACATGTGCCTTGTGTGTTTTTCAAGCTGCCAGGTGCATCATTCAAATCACGAAGTTGGCCATGTAAGATCTAGTCCCTTAACCACCACATGCTGACCCTCAAAAAAATTTTAAACATTTAGTCTTCAATTAGTCCTAAAATAAGTCATTCCTTTCCAAATTAATTAACTTAATTTAATAATTACTTATACTGTTTTCTATAATCACTGCTATGATGAAGACAGGCAGAATTTATGCAACTCAGAGATGGATGCAGGCAGTAAGTAGGGCATTTTAATTCAGGGGGATGCTATAAGAGCTCATTGGAAGGGCAGTTGACCCAGATTCATGATACAAAGGAAGGTTTTACAAAGAAAATGATGTCTAAGTTATGAGTTTAAAAAGCAAATAAAAAAGAGCCAAAAAGGCAGATTTAGAGAAAGGAGTTAGTATGTGCAAGAGGTGATGAAAACCTGATGGCTTAGAAGATAAAGTAGTTAGGTACAGCATTGGGTTGGAGTAGAAAGACTGCTTGGCCACAGAATGGAGAGTGGGTTGTCTAAGTGGAGGAACAGGAGCCAAAGAAACCATTGCAGTATTCTAGGCTAGGAGTCATGATAGAACAAACAGGGGTAGATATTGTAGCGATAAAGAGATGTGAATTGGTTCCAGTCATGCTTGGGAATCGCAGAAGAAAACCTTTGAGTTTGGTTTTAGTCGTATGTGAAAGGGAGTGAGAAACCAATTACAATGCCAAAATTTCTTAAGAAATCAAATAGATAGTCTCATATTTAATGAAATAACTCTTAGAGGAAATGGCTGCATTGGGTTTGTGGGAAAAACATGATTTTTTTTCTTTTGTGAAATATAATATTATTGTAGCAAGATTATGTCACATGAGATCCAACCTCTTAACAATTTTTAAGAGTTTGATAATACAGCATTGTTAATTACAGGAATAATGTTGTACAGCAAGTCTCTAAAACCTATTCATCTTACATAATTAAAATGTTATGCTCCATTGATTAGCAACTTCCCACTTCCCCTGACTCCAGCTCCTACCAAGCACTATTCTGCTCTCTTATGCTGAGTCTCACTGTTTCAGATGTCTTCTTAAAGTGGACTCATGCAATATTTGTTCATTTGTTACTGGCTTATTTCACTTAGGATAATGTTCTGAAAGTTTAGATCCAAGTAAATATTCTTGCATTTGGCAGGATTTCTTTCTCTTTAAGGCTAAGTAATAATCCAGGTGTATATCTCTTTAAGACCACGTAATAATGCAGGTATATATCACATTTTATTTAACTGTTCATCCATCCGTGGATATTAGATTGTTTCTACATTTTGACTATGTAAATAGTTGTAATCCACATGGGAGTGCTAATCAGGATTCTGATTTCAATTCTTTCGTATTAATACCTGAACGTGGTATTGCTGGATCACATGGCAGTTCTATTTTTAATTTTTGGAGGATTTTCCACAGTGACTGCACCATTTTGCATTCCCACCGATTAAACAAAGGTTTCAATTTCTCTACATCCTTGCCAATACTTGCTGTCATTTTTTTCCCTCTGATAATAGCAATCCTAACAAATGTGAGATGATAGTTCATTGTGATTTTGATTTGCATGTTCCTAGTGATTAGTGACCTTGAACATCTTTTTATAAACCTGTTGGCAATTCATGTATCTTTTTAGATGAGTTTTTATAAAAGTCTAGCTAATTTCTAAAGGAGGTTATTTATATTTTCTCTATTGAGCTTACGTTTCTTTTGTATTTTAGAAATGAACTAATCTGATATGGAAAACAAATATTTTTCTCCCATTCTATAGGTTGCCTTTTCACTCTGTTTGTTATCTTTACTGTGCAGAAAGAAACTTTCTAGTTGATGTATGCCACCTTCATATATGTGCTTTGGTTACCTGTACTTTGGGGATTATATTCACAAAATCATGGCCAAAACTAATGCTGGAATTTTTCTATGTTTTCTTTTAGGATTTTTATGATTTTGTTTGTTTGTTTGAGATTTTTGCTATAGGACACATGTGCTCACTAGAGAGACAGAGAGAGAAACTGAGAAATTACCCCCCAGGGTGGATAGCCATGTCAAAATCCCTTCTCCTCCATCCTCTCAGGAATTTTAGGCATGCACACACATGCACCTGGATGAGTTTCAAGCCATCAAGTCTGGCACTCGAACTACAGTTGGCCATGTGGGAGTCTAGCTCCATAACCACTGTGCCAACTGCTGGCCCCAGACTTTTTATGGTTTTTGATTCCTAACATTTAAAGTTTGAATTCGCTTTGAGTTTATCGGTGCTTATAAGGATTTTATTTGTGTAGGATAAGGATCCAAAATTACATTCTAACCATAAAGAGTTACCTGTGATATATCCAGGATTCATTGTCTTGCAGTTAGCTGAAATTATGAATCTGAAGTTTAGCAGAGAATTTGGAGCTGGTGATGGATTTGCACATCACAAGCAATACCAGATTTGAATGCCAGGGGAGAGAATGAAGTTGCTCAGAGAGAATACAAGAAATAAGAGAAAGGGGACCAACAGTTAGCGTAATGGCTATGTGGCTAGACTCCCATGTAGTCGACTGCAGTTCAAGTCCTGGAACTGGTGGCTTAAACTCACGCCGGGCGCGTGTGTATGCGTGCCCAATATCCCGAGAGGAGAACGGAGGAGAAGGGATTGCGGCGTGGCCATCCCCCTGGGGGAGGTGATTTCTCACTTTCTGTCTCTCTGTCTCTCTCTGTCTTTCTGGTGAGCGCACAAGCCCTATAGCAAAAACCTCTCCAAAAAAAAAAAAAAAGAAAGAAAAAGAAAAAGAAATAAGAAGAAGGAATGATGACTATTTACCAAATGGCTCAATGATTACAGGGTGGACAGATGAGGGAACCTTACTACAGAGCCTAGGAGGGTACAGTCACTGCCATAGTAGGCATGCTATGGAGGAAGTGTGGATGCATATCAAGAGGGAATCACTGAATGCCAAAGAGCAAGGGACTAATTAGCACAGTGAGATTCTCCACACAACCCAAGAGCATTAAATTCAGAGCTCAGATAGAAGAACAAAATCCTTATCCTATTTAAATAGATTAGAGTTAGAGGTGAGACACCGTTTTTCTTTTTTCTTTTAGCAGTAGAAAAAAAGAGATGGATTTGAAAAGCAAGAAATGGTTCATCTAGTATATGGCAGAGAGTTTTTGTTGCCGGATAGTGAGGAGGCAGGAGGGGAAGTAAGTATTACATTTAAAAGGAAAACAAGGGAAAGTTAGAAACAAAACAAAAATTGGGAGAAGAAACTAAAAATACCTTTTTGTTTTCCTGGTGGCACCGAGGGCCCAAGAATGGTGAGAGATCACAAATTTATCATGTCCCAGATCTTTATGGCTGCACCAATGCCTATCCGTGTTTGGGTGCATGTGCAGAGAAAGCAGACACTGGCCTGATCCAGGTAAGCACTTTGCCAAATGCAGTGTCAGAAGAGCCATGAAGAAAGAGATCTGAGGATATTGAATGTATTTTGTTCCAAACAAATTCTTTAATCTTTCATTTTCAGCATTTTCCTATAGTTGAAAAATTCAGAGTTTAGTTATTTTTGATGCTTCTCAAAAATACTCAACATGTTTGTGAATGGTAAAAAAATAAAAATGGATTTTCTCATAATAACACATGTTTACTTGGACAGTTTGGTTGATATTCTTGTTTGTTTTCAGGTGATTTTTAAAAAAGAGGTTTTGCCTTGGAGCGCATGCACTCACTGGAAAGAGAGAGAGAGACAGTGAGAGAGAAAGTGAGAAATCACCTCGCCAGGGGATGACCACACTGCAATCCCTTCTCCTCCTGGGATCTTAGGCACACATGCACACGTGCCTATTGTGTTGGTTTTTCTTATTCCCTGTGTTGAAATACCGAGGGATGCACCTACACAATGCTATGCTGATTTCCCTATATTTTCAAAATTTTGTGAAAATTGGCACATGCTATCTATCTTATCTGTTATGACATCTACCTAGGAAATGCACCTTTAATGGGAATGGGAGATCATTGCGAGCATAGCCTTTTGAGCAAGCCTGAGGAAGCTTCCCATTTCCCAGAGTGCACTTACACCTCAGGCAGCAAAACACAGAGATACTGGTAGACACCAGGATGATGCCAGTAGATCCGTAAATCGTAAAGAAGCATCTTGTGACATATGTCATGGACTGCTTAAATGGAAACAATTTAGGTATAACAGGTGGCACTGAGGTACCAGGAGAAGAATGTAGGTCTATTTACAGAGACAATTACACAAACTACTAAAAAGATTTACAGACATAGGCTCTTGTCTCCTTGTTACAACCTAATAGAGGAACTGGTTTTACAGCTTTTGTCAGTGAATTAAGCAACAGGTCTTAAGAACTGGTTCTTAAATGGTAAGAACTGGATTGTAGGGTAGGCATGTTTTTCCAGAATAAGCTAACTATGATCTCCAGTTGGATGTACCTAAGGTGACCAAACCAAAATATTTCATGTATTTTGGCCCTGCCTGGATTCCCTGCTAAGAGTTCTGGTCATACCCAGCTAGGGGTGTGTGTGTGTGTGTGTGTGTGTGTGTGTGTGTTGCAATATCTTCACACTCAACCTAACTAGGATGATGCCTGGTGGTGAGCCACATCAGTTGTTAAAAATAATTTAACTATAGCCCAATAATTTTTGCTTGTGATACAGCCTAACTACTATTTTTAGGCAAATGGGCATTTCTTTTTTCCCTTGTAGTTTAACATTCAGATTTTCCAGATCATTGTTTTAAGCCACTATCCATCATATCATCTCTCTAGAATCATAGTAAATGTTGTTTGTGTTATGAAGTTGAGAGTAAACAGAGTTGCCAGACCAGTTAAACAGACAGTAAAATTCTGGAATTCTATTTAGATTGGATAATAAAGAGAAGGAAGTATGCCTCTTGCTTACATGGGGGAAGTTATGGAAACACAAATATTTATGTCAAAATTTAGGATAGGTAGAGGTACAGAACTGTGTGTATGTGTGTGTGTTAGATAGCTATGGATATCTACATATTTATAGATACATATATATATATATATAACCCGCCTTGCCTGCCCTTTACCCTCTCACTTTGCTTGACCCCAGTCCATGTGAGCGCTCTCAGTTAGATACTCTCCTGTGTGGGTCCTTTCATTTTTTAAGTAAAATACACTTACCAGAGAGAGAGAGAGAGAGAGAGAGAGAGAGAGATGGAATCATATAATTCTCTATATATGGCTTCAAATGAGGATAAATGTGTGCACATGTGTTTGTGTGTGTGAGAAAGGAAAGAGAGCGAGAAGGAAGAGAAGGAGGAAAACGAGGAGGAGGAAGAGAAAGACGAGGAAGGAGTGGAGGAGGAGCTATAGATACCATAAGAAAAACTCATGACAGGCAATTGGCATAGTTCATACCCACCCTCAGTGATAATTTTAGTTCCCTTACTCTCTTTTGCAAAAATTTAAGGTGCAAAACAAAGTGAATGTACGGATTTGACAAAGATGTAAGCAATTTCTAAAAATGTTTATTACATCTTTAAGTGCAATTCATAACATGCACCTTACATAAAACCAGGGAGTCCTACAGGAATGGTTGAGATACTGTCTTCATTATGGTTTATACTGGAGGTCAGGGCTCCAACACAGAAATCAAGTGGAAAAGTCAGCTAATATATAGATAATTTAGGCAAAATCATGATAATCCTTGTGTTTCTTTTACTTCATGCATCCAGGCAACTGAAAATGTTTTCACTTGTCATCAGGCAGGTCCTGAGCTTTGAAAAATAATATGGACATCATTAAATGCGTAAAGAGAAAACAGAGGGAAAAAACCCTCCTGGTCTTCTTTTCTTAATTTCGCTTCCTGCTTATCCATAAGCGTGGAGATTCCTATCGCAGCCGACCTCCACTGCAGGCCTTGCAGCATGAGAACTGTGCTCCTCCGTTTTTATGCTTAGTCATCGGAGCCTCCTTTCTGCAGCTGTCTGCCCTAGCAGGAGCAGCAGGGCTGAGGCGTTTTCAGAACATAGGTCCAGAAGGCAGCAGGTGCTGGTGTCAGTAAAGGCCCTGCCTGGCTCCCTTGCCGAGACTCCAGGCCATGCCCAGCTAGGGTGTGTGTGTGTGTGTGTGTGTGTGTGTTACAAAGTCAAGTTTCTCACGTTTAGGTAGATTTGATTTCAGCTTCTAAGTGAGTTTGTCTTTTTTATGAAAAATGAACAAGCATGTATAACAACTTTTAGAGGTTTTTCAGTTTCTGTTTTTGTTTTGTTTTGTCTTTTTGCTATAGGGTGCATATACTTCTAAGAGAGAGACAGAGAGATTGAGAGAGAGAGAGGGAAAGTGAGAAATCACTCCCTGGGCAGGATGGCCACACTTTAATCCCTTCTCTTCCATTCTCCTTTCAGGATTTTGGGCATGCACACACACACACACACACCCTAGTACGATTTTCAAGGCACTGAGTCCAACACTCAAACCTCTCAGCCTACTATGTGGGATCCAGCTACCTGAACCTTCTCTCCACCTGCTGACCCTCACAATTCTTTCTTTTCTGTAGGTCAGGAGGATAGACTAGGGTATTTCTGCATTTGGGAGAGATCAGAAAAATCATTTGAGTTTCTCTTCTGTCCTTTGCTAACTCCTTCCTCACTCTCATTTGCCTTGATGTAAACATGAGGGCTCTTCAAACGATTCATGGACAGTAGGTGTTATGAAAAAGCTATGCATGAATTTAAAATAAACTCCTATGTTAATTCTATTTTTCCATGAACTTTTCTGAAGTCCCTGCCTACAATATTTCATAGTGGCAGTCCATTAGTGCGAAATTTCTTTAAGCTGGACATTATCTGTGACTACATTTTACTGCCATAGTATTTTTCTTTGAACCACATATTCATGCAGAAAGCTTCTCAGTCAATCCCAGCAAGATGTCTAGAAGTAGTTAAAGTACATTAAATCTGTTTGAGCCATCAGGGTATCAGGGTTATTATTAAACCAATGGAAAGAGATACAGCTGGGAGGCAGGAGGCTAAATTCTTCGTTAGATTTGGCATTGATCTTTGAGCAAGTCAGTGCAGAGAGGTTGTTGCTATAGGGTGCTATAGGGTGCTATAGGGTGCTATAGGGTGCTCATGTTTGCCAGAAGACAGAGAGAGACAGAGAGAGAGAAAGCAAGAAATCACCCCCCAGGCAGGATGGCCATGCTGTAATCCCTTCTCCTCCATTATCCTCTTGGGATCTTGGGCATGCACTCACACGTGCCCAGCGTGAGTTTAAGCCAGCAAGTCTAGGACTCGAACTGCAGTTGACTACATAGGAGTTCAGCGACATAGCCATTACGCCAACTGCTAGTCCCATCAGTGCATTTTTTTAGGATTCATTTCCCTCACCGGTGAATGCAGCTATTGGAATGGAAAAAATTCGGACTGTGTGTGTATGCATATGTTTCCATGGGTGTGCACATATATGTGTGTGCACATAATCTTCCACCACAAGAGCAAGACCCACCTCTTTCCTCTACTGTCGTTTTTACTTCTCTAGCCAGATATCAGAGTTTAGCTTATGAAAGGAGAGCAGCTGAAGGTGCCATTCATCAGAACTGGAGCCCGTATGATGCATGCGGTTGTTTAATCCACTGTTCAGCACTGCGGGGACTGACGCACCCCCTATAAGAGCTACAAAGGCCTCTCAGCTCCATCTCTGTGATTCATTTAGCTCCAGTTTGTAAGCCTGGATCACCCGGTCCACACCCACGATGTAACACCTAAACACGAACATCTGGGCCAACAGTGTGCCAGGCCCAGCGTAACTTCTCACAGGCAGCCCTTGGGTGGTTCTAGCATGCGTTCCTGACAAAGTGCTGTGAGAAGTCCCTTCTGCTCACCTTTCACTTTAAGGATTGCATGGAGCACCTGGGGAATCAAGCCACTAACTCCTGAACTTGGCATCTGTGTCAAAGTTCTCGTGCAGTTGGAAATGTACATACGTAGTCATGAATTTAATCTAGAACTTAAGCCTGAAAAGGACTGAATTTCAACCTGAGAAGACCTGAGATTATGTCTATTAGAACTAAATTTATTATTTCCATATGCAACAGGAATTAGCTGTTTCTGATTTCCAATGTTCCCATAGATCCAAAAGAAAATGATGGATTGCGTATACCACACAGGCGGGGGCCCTATGGTGTCTAGTGTCGTGGCAGTAAAGCACACACTTAAGCTGTTCCACATGGGAAGAACAAGTCTGGAGACCTCCCTGAGTATGCTGGGTACACAAGGGCCCAGGATCTGCGACTGGCTGAGGGCTGGGGGTGGATCTCAGCATCAAGGCCCTGTTTTGTCTCCCTTGCTCATGAGAGAAAGAAAAAGAAAAATGGAAAAAAAAAAAAGTTTTATTTGAGCTGACCCCATAGTCTCTTGGTTAAGGGAGCTAGATCTCACATGGTC
Source organism: Tupaia belangeri chinensis (assembly GCF_000334495.1). Taxonomy (NCBI): domain Eukaryota; kingdom Metazoa; phylum Chordata; class Mammalia; order Scandentia; family Tupaiidae; genus Tupaia; species Tupaia belangeri. The sequence goes on from NW_006204133.1 coordinate 6,935,955, forward strand.
AGCTGTACATTTCAAATCCCCAGCTTGGCAGCTTAAAAAACATGCTGGAGGGACCAGCAGTTAGCGTAATGGCTATGTCGCTGGACTCCCACGTAGTTGACCGCGGTTCGTGTCCTGGACCCGGTGGCTTAAAGCTCATGCCGGGCACGTGTGCGTGCGTGCCCAAGATCCTGAGAGGAGAATGGAGGAGAAGGGATTGCGGCGTGACCATCCCCCCTGGGGGGTGATTTCTCGCTTTCTGTCTCTCTGTCTGGCGAGCGCACATGCCCTATAGCAAAAAACTCTCAAAAAGAAAAAAACAAACAAAAATAAACATGCTGGCCATGAGTGCATGTGTGTGCCCCAAGTCTGAACAAGCAGAGAAACGGAGGAGATGGGACTGTGGTGTGACCATGATCCAGTCGGTGTTCTCTCTCTCTCTCTCTCTGCATCTCTCTGTCTCTCTCTGATAGACACACATACTCTGACAAATTTTAAAACGTCACATTGTAGAATGGTAAGGAAAGTGACATTCTGAATGGCGCGTGTTTTGTTTTCTGTCGGAAGCTTTGCGGTAACCCCCCTGGGAAAAGCGACTTAGAAGGACGCGGCACTGGCACTCACTGTGAGGTCGTGCGTCATGGCTTTCTTGTCGATGTTCCCACAAACGGAGCCTTCACCTCTGTTCAAGTCCCTCATCCACACCTCACTGGGGCTTGACACCTAAGCTTTCCTAGTGCCCTTCCTGGGGGTGGGGAGGGAGAGGAGGGAAACTGCCCCGTGGGTGACAGTGGAACAGCACTCTACTGAGCCATTGGCTCTGGGGCCCCAGGGGACAGTCACGAGCCACAGAGTCAGGGCTGAGGCACGCTGCCAGGATCTATACTCATCTTACTGGAGACGACCGCACATTTGCTTGATGATGGGTTTGGAGCAGAGGAACACTTTTTTTTCTTTTTTAGTTTCTTTCTTTTTTCCATGAGAGAAAGACAGAGACAGAGAGACAGAAAGACAGAGATAAAGACAGGCACCCCCAACAGGGTCTTTACACTGAATCCACCCCCACCTCTGCCAGCCCCAAATCACAGAATACTGTGTGAATCCCCCATGTGCTCGGGGAGGTCCCGGGAGGCACACACTGGCCCTTCCCCACGAGGTCCAGGTGTATTGCCGCTGGGCCACCTCCTGGCCCTGGCTTAGGCAAATCTCATGACTCACCAAGGAGTGTTGCTTTGAAGGACTTACTCTGTGTAATATGGAAAAAGCCCAATATTTTGCTCACTGTATGAAAAGAAGGAAAGAGGACTTCTGGGGAAGGCATTGATTGCTTGGGGAAGACTGGCTCCAGCACTTCAGACGGACACCCTGGGTTGGGCCTCTTTGCCATTCTACATGGCCACTTCCACCCAGCGGGGGACTCCCTGAGGGACGCTACCATTTGTGAGAAGGCTCCCAGGACTCCAAGCCAGGACGAGCCTATCATGTGGCTCCATTTCCTTTTCCGTGTTTGGACACTTTTTCACTGAGGAGAAAAGTACCACATTCTGAAGAAATCCCAGGCTGTGGCTCTGGGCAAAACCCATTTGTGATCTGCGTCTTGGGGTGGTGTATTTGAGTTCACAAAGCCAGAATCATGCAGGCTAGCTTTGTTCCTTTACTTCTAGAATCAGAGCTTTCTTCAGGCTTGAGCTACACATAAAACTAAGAGCAATTCATGAGAAAAGCATCTTCACTAGTTAAAATATTTGATGTTGTCCAGTTGTGGAATTCTGTCACAAAGTCTGAAAAATCAGTTGAACTCTCGTGTGTGGAATCAGTAAATGAATGAACACATTTTACCATACCAATGAATGAGATTAGCCTTTTGCAGTTCTTTTCTCACTAACCAAAGTATATCCCTCTAATAAAGAAACAAATTTACATACAGATAATTTTGAATTTTCAACATTCTGCTCTGATGTTCCTTTTTCCTAGCTCTCTTTTTTCGTTACCCCAGCTGTATTGATCTTTGCCTGCACTGTCAGCTGACATCCATTGATCCAACCCAAGAATTCTCGCCACCACCACATCGTCCCTTCCCTCCTTAAACTCCATTGTACCCTCCTCTGCACAGCACTCAAGAGCCTTGCCCTTCCTCTGGCCTGTGAGACCACAGTGCAGATGAAGTCCCGTCTCTGCATACCGAATGCTTGCACTGTGCAAGTGGCTGGGGTAGACCCGGAAAACGAACAACTGAGCTGACCAGTCTCATTTGAAATTCATGGTTAGTAACTTCGGATGGGCCCTTCATTCTACTTGGAATTAAAGGTCCATCTCCCTAAGGCATTTTCTTTTCCATTTTCCTTGATAAGGGTCCCATACTTTCAGTTTCCTCCTCAAAGCTCCCTCCAATATCTCTTTCCCCACTCATACCTTGCTCTTCACCATCTCTGAAAAATCAAAGCAATGAAACCACAAGTTGTTATCAAGGTCTCCTCATCACACCTGCCCACAGACCTGTACAAGGAGATTGCATAAAGGTCATGGGGAAATGCAGTTAAAGTAGTTATTTTGGTGCAAAAGGGAAAAAAAAAAAAGTAAAATCCATGCATAGTTTCATAATACACATTTTCCATGAACTTTTTCAAGACACCCGCTCCTCCCCTGATACCTGTGCCCTTCTTTTTATTGTTGATTTTTGTTTGTTTTTAGAGAGATTTTTGCTATAGGGTGCGTGTGCTTAATGGAGAGACAGAGAAAGAAAGGCAGAAAGCAAGAAATCACTCCCCGGGAGGACGGCCACGCCACAATCCCTTCTCCTCCATTTTCCTCTTGGGATATTGGGCATGCATGCACACGCACCCAGTGTGAATTTTAAGTCACCAGGTCCAGGACTCAAACCATAGTCAACTATGTGAGAGTCCAGCTATGTAACCATTATGCCACCCGCTAGGCCCTCTGTGCCCTTCTTTTCCTGTTGCTATGGATAAATTTGCTCCTCACCAAGCCCAAGTCTCTATAGCACACTGGATACCACCCTTCCCTTTTAATAAAGTCGGCCCCAGCAATTCTCTTTATCTTTTAAAAGTCATCCATTGTTCTTCATGTTCATTGATACATTGCCATCACTATGCAAATATGCTATTATTTTCCCAATTATTTTTTTTTAGAGGTTTTCGCTATAGGGTGCGTGCGCTCGCCAGACAGACAGAGAGAGACATAGAGACAGAAAGGGAGAAATCACCCCCCAGGGGGGATGGTCACGCTGCAATCCCTTCTCCTCCATTCTCCTCTCGGGTTCTTGGGCACGCACGCACATGTGCCCAGCATGAGTTTTAAGCCACTGGGTCCGGGACGCGAACCGCGGTCAACTACGTGGGAGTCCAGCGACATAGCCATTATGCTAACTGCTGGTTCCCTATTTTCCCAATTTTTACAAGTTTTTCTTCCTTTTATTAAAAAAGTTCCAGAGAGTGCATGCCTTGTGCATTCAGCAGAGAGAGAGAGAGAGACAAAGAGATATATATAGAGAGAAGGTGAAAAGCATCCTCCATGGGGGGGGTGGTCACTCTATAATCCCTCCACTAATTCTCTCTCCTTTTGGGATTTTGGGAGCCCATGCACACATACTCGGTGTGGTTTTTGTTTGTTTGTTTTTGCTGTTGTTGTTATTGTTTAGGTTTTTGCTTTAGGACATGTATGCTTGCTGAAGAGAGACAGAAAAAGAAGGAAAATGAGAAATTGCCCTGCCTATCAGGATGGTCACACTGCAATCCCTTCTCTTCCATTCTCTTCTTGGGATGCTGAGCATGCACACACATGTGCCCAGCATGATTTTCAAGTTGCTGGATCTGAGACTCAAACCATGGTCGGCCATGTGGGAGTCCAGTGCCTCAACCACCATGTCACCTGCTGACATTATTTGGCATGTTTTTTCAAGCCACAGGATTTGAGACTCAAACTGTGTAATTGACTATGTGAGATCCAGGGCTTTAACCACCAAGCCTTGGGCCAGCCCACAAAATTTTCTAACTACTATCATATTTATTTCCCTTCCCCTAGGATAAAATACCTTGAAATAGATGTTAATACTTTCTATCTCCAACTTTTCTCCTCAGTCTCTCTTGTGAGATAGACTTTTATTTATTTGTTTCAAAAGTATATTTATTCCATGAGAGAGACAGACAAGAGAGGGAAAGAAACCAACAACAGGATACATCTTGCTATTCAAATTCTGTCTCCAAATTAAACACCCAAAGAGATTTCTCCTCAACTTTATTTATTTTCTGAGAGAGGGCACGTGCGCTCTCCTGGAAAGGCAGGGAGAGACAGAAGACCAAAAGTGAGAAAATCTCTCACTGCAATCCCTTCTCCTCCATTCTCTTGGGATCTTAGACATGCTCGCACACATGCCCAGCGTGAGTTTCAAGCCTCCAGGTTCGGGACTCAAACAGCAGCTGGTTATGTGGGAGTCCTGTAACGTAATCATAACCCCAACAAACAGGCACTCCCCCAACAAGGTCTTCATATCGTGATCCAACCCCAGTCTCATGCATGTGTACACCTGATGTGTCAGAGCGGTCCTGGGGCACGAACCCACCTTCCCATGTGGGTCCTGTCGCACCATCACCATACCACCACCTGGCCCTGTGAGGTAGAATTTATATTCATTGCTCTTCAGAAGTCACTCTTCTCAAGGTTTCTGAACTTCCATGGATTTGAATCAAAGACTATGTCTTATTCCTCATCATACTTGCCCCATCAGTGGCATTTAATATGGTTACTTTCCTGGCCATGGAATAGTTTCTTCATTTGATTTCTAGGACATAGTACTTACCCAAATTTATTTCTTCAGTGTTCCGTTTTCATCTCTGAGAGTGGTGTTTCATTGGCTTCTTGACTCCAAATCTTGGTATACTTTTTGATTCAGTCCTTGAATCTCTCTTTTCCCCCTCTGTGCTTTCTCTGTAAGTCTGAGGTCCCTGCTTCCTATGGAAGAGGGGCAAGGGAATGGCCAAAAACACAGTTCTCCCATTTCCTAGTGTAGAATTATTGCTTGGAAAAATCTGCTTAGCTAGAAACTCAATTTTCAAGTTCTCACACCTAATTGTAACACTAGTCTCTTTCTTGCCAATGGAATAAGGGCAAAAATGACCTATATACCCTCAATTTTCCCATGTATATTATTTCTTTTGCTCTCTGTACTAACTGGGCGAAGATACCAACTGGCAAGTCTATTAGCTTGGGTCCCTGGGTAACTGTGTGGAGTAGAACCTCTCCCCTAAACCTATCTCTTTTTTTGTCTCTGTGGATTAGACTTTAAATAACTGATGAATGTCCAGAGTGGTTATTCATTTAAGCCAGTAAGTTTTAGGTTTGCGTTTCAGCTCTGTTACTCAGAGGCCGTGTTTTTACGTAATAGCACCAGTATTTCCGTAATTAATACTCTAATCTATTGGCTCATGACTCAAAGATTTATATATCCATTCTCAACCTCTCCTATAACTTGAATCTGGACATTTAATACCTTTAATATTTCCTTGAGAAGGTCTGATGGACGCCTTAAACTTACCATCTCCAAAGTACCTGATCAATTTCTCCCTAAAGGAGCTCTTCCTTGACATTCCCCATGTGGACAAATTTCTGAGTGTTCTTCCCATTATAAAATGCTTTCCAAAGGTCCTGGGAAAGTCATGTCTACAAACATGAATCTTGCTGTAACAGTCTGCTTTGATCTCGTGATCACGGGCAGCTCCTTAATCTTGACGCTGGCATGGCATCACCAGATAAATAGCAAGACCTTATTATTCCCATTTAGGTTAAATTCAGACATTCTTTTCTATTGACTCCTAGTTTCCTTAAGACAAAGACTTGTGTATTTTACCAGTTAACTAAGCCAAGAATTTCTAAACACATCTATAACCTATAAGTCCTCACTTCCAGAGGTCCCACCTTTTGGGATATGCTGAAAAAGAGACTTCTTATGCTGATTTACAACTTTGTGTGTGTCTCCCGCTCTCAGAACTGAGTAAAAGAGCTGCAGCATTTCAGCAGCCCAGGAAGTGCTTTTGTGCTTTTCCGGGCCTGGTCTCTTAAAGTCATGTTTAGCATAAACCTTGTTAATTACTGCTTCCACAGGGCTTGGTTATTTCCACTGTTATTTGTCTCTGTTGAAGGTGCCACCATTCTTCCAGTGAATCAGAGCAAAAAGAGCTTACAGTTTACCTTAAAAACTCCCCTATCTCTTAAACTCCAAATATGATCTTTTAGGTAATAATGTCATCTCTCTCTTCAAAATTGTCCCGACCCGGGGGGACAGCCGAACGGGTTTCTTGAGTGAAGGAGTGAGAGCCAGGGCAAGCAGCGTAGTGTTACAGCACGGAGACGACAGTGTCGTCCGTTTATTGTGGGCAGCACGGTACAGCACAGAGACGACGCAGTGTCACAGCTCTTAAGGGTCGCGTCGTCTACTGTGAGCAGCACGGAGACGACGTGGTATCACAGCTCTTCAGGGTCGTCCGGAGACGATGTAGTGTTACAGCTCTTCAGGGTCGCCCAAGTCGTCTGGAGACGATGCAGTGTCAGCTCTTCAGGATCTTCAGGGTCGTCTGGAGACTGCGCGGTGTTTCAGCTCTTCAGGCTCTTCAGTCATCGTCTTCCTGGTCGTGGTCGTCGTCGTCTCGGTCGTCGTCGTCGTCTCTGTCGTCGTCGTCGTCTGGCTACTGTGGGCCAGGCATCGTGGTTATATACACTCTGGTGGGTTGTAA
>NW_006204133.1:6944982-6954530 GCF_000334495.1 Tupaia belangeri chinensis
ATGATTGGTTGCTTTTGGACCAATCATGAGGTGCAGGATATGCAAATTTGAGGGATTCTAGTAGTCAATCAGAGCAAGGTTTCGAAGGTCAGGTTTTTGGAAGGGAACCAAACATGGTAACTGTTTGCTCTCTGAGAAACCTCGGCAGACTCGCTGGTGTGCAGCCTCCCACACAAAATATATCCAGAATACAAATATCTTCAGAATCTAATCCCTTCTCACCTCTCCTACTGCCACCCCTGCATTCAAGCTGGCATGAACTCTTCCCTGAATTGTAAAAAAGAAAAAATCAAAACCAAAAAACCTCCCTACCTATACCTCTGTTGTTGGCCTTATTCTCTTAAAGTCTATCTCAATGCAAGAACTGGAAGTGTTCTGTTGAAATAACAGTCAGATCATCTTATTTGAGTCTGTAAAAAACTTTCAAAGAGTTCCCAATTTGCTGCAAATGTCAATGTCCTTGCCACCAGAGCACAAGATGTCGAGGCTCCTGTTTCCTCTCTAATTCCCCTGCCTGTCTTATTTTCATTTTCTTGTGGCTTCTATCACATTCTAAGTACTCTCATGGCTATTTATGCACAGCCTAGAAGAACAGAAAGAGACTTCTGTTTTATTTTTATTTATTTTAAAAATTTATTTATTTATTTATTTTGTTAGGGACACACACACACACACAGATAGGCACCCCAAACAGGGTCATTGCACCACAATCCACCTGCAGCCTTAGCCATCCAGAGTCACAGGCTTGCACACACATGCCTGGTAAGAATAAGAGAGATGCTGGAGGACCAGGAGTTCACGTAATAGCTATGTCACTGGACTTCCATGTCAACCGTGGTTCAAGTGCCAGACCCAGTGGCTTAAATTCACACCAGGCACGTGTGTGGGTGTGCCTAAGATCCCAAGAGGAGGGAACCAGCAGTTAGCGTAATGGCTATGTCGCTGGACTCCCACGTAGTCGACCGCGGTTCGTGTCCCGGACCCGGTGGCTTAAAACTCACGCCGGGCGCGTGTGCGTGCGTGCCCAAGATCCCAAGAGGAGAATGGAGGAGAAGGGATTGCGGCGTGACCATCCCCCCTGGGGGGTGATTTCTCGCTTTCTTGGCGAGAGCACGTGCCCTATAGCAAAAAAAAAAAAAAAAAAAAACACTCCCCAAAAAAAAAAAAAAAAAAAAAAAGATCCCAAGAGGAGAATGGAGGAGAAGGGATTGCAGCACAGCCATCTCCCCTGGGGAGATGATTTCTCGCTTTCTGTCTATGTCTCTGTGTCTCCAGCATGGAGGGGGTTACCTTGGCCCTGCAACACAGTGGCTGGCTTGAGATTTCTTGTTTAGTATTAGCTATGTCACAAAGAATCTGAATAGCTTTTGATCGACATTTTTTTTCATAGCATTTCTAGTGTCTTATTTCTTATTCATTATTTTCTTTATGCATGGTAGTGCACATGCATATGAAAGTGAGAGACAGACACACACACACACACACACACACACACACACACACACAGGAGTACCCTCTACAGGGTCTGGAAATGTTGCAATCCCCTTCCTCCAGCCTTCCAGCCTGTTGGATCGAAGGTACTTGCCTGCATGCCCGTTTGTTTGAGGCTGACAAGGCTGAGGATTTGAACACCAGGTCATCTTGTCACCTGTTCAAATGATGTGAGATCTAGCTTCTCTTATGCAATTCATTACTGCCATTCCTAGGAGCTGTCCCACACTTATTTCCTAAACAAGGGTAAATAACACTCATCACATAGGATTGTTGGTTACTAATACATAAAAAAAATATGGGAGGCTCTAAAGTCACGTTGACATCATAATTGTCATCATCAGCCGCATCATTGTTCTGCAGCTTAGGGTTAAGAGTGTAGTTCCTAGACTCTAATTACCTGTATTCAAATCTGGACTAGCTCTCTGACCTTGAGCAAATGGCATAATTCTTTTGTCTTTAACGTCCTCACTTGTCTATACAATAATTTAAAGTATTAACGAGTATTTAAAGAGATGGTAGTCACAGCATTTGAAAAAGAGGCCACCTCTCATTGTGTGCTCAGTTAATGCTAGTAGTTTCTATTACTCTGTTTTTTCTGTCATTCACTTTAGTTCCTCAAGCAAGAACCACAGCATTCCTCTCTGAGTACACAGTAGATGCTCAACAAGCCAAATAAAGATTTAATTCTGGTTGTGTGAGTAAATGAATGGATGACTAGATGGATAGACAGAAGTCACAGGAGAAAGACAAGCAAAGCATCATGCAGCATGCACTGTTTTCAACTCCTGTCTGTTTCAGACGGTTCCGAGTTCTAAGATGGATAAGGAGAGCAGTGGGAGCTTAGAGACGGTGGAAAGAGGGCAGAGGCACCTTCACTGGCTGTTCCTCCTCTCCTCTGGGGACTTATTAAGAACCCACAAGAATGTTCCTCTGAGAACAGTCTAGGCCTTGACTCATTGGAAGCACCTGCTGGGATTTTCTCAGAGGTAGGCTCTTATTAAGTATGATCTGCATGAGTATGTTTTATAGCATGAACTTTGGGCGGATACATGAAAACTCAAAAAAGCTCCAAAGAATTACTTTGGATCAAAGAATGGGAAGCAAATAAAGGTGCTTGAGTGAAGACTGATTTTTAAAACATAATTATTTTGTTTATCTTTATTTATTTTTAAAAATTTAACCAGAGAGGGACAGAGGGCAGAGGTGGGGCAGATATAGAGAGAGAGAGTGAAAAAGCAAACTGCCAGGTCCTGGACTCAAACTGTAGTCGGCCATGTGGGAGTCCAGTAACCTTAACCACCATGCCATCTGCTGGTCCCAAAGATTGATATTTTTACTCTGCTTTTTCTATTTCCACGATTGGATTTGGTTAGATTTCTTTTTACTACCTGGTAACATTTAGTTAAACTGTAGAATGCTACACGAAATATACATTTACAAAGGTACTCCTTGTTTCCTGCTTCTGGTTCTAGAAACATCTTTGCCATGGGCCCTTGAAGCCTTCTTCTTCATTGGGTCTCCAAAGGCACAAGGAGACTTTTAGCAGCAGATGCCTGGCAACCACAGAGACTATAAACATGTGTTGAGTTGATGAGTGAATGTGTCTGTTCGTACTAACAAGTGCATTCAGAAGCTCTCGGGGGCTGTCTTGTTGCTTTCTCCATGTGCTGTATGTCAGAGTTCAGGTATCTATGGCAGAGTTGAAAGCTTGGCGACTCTATCCTCCCACACACTGTCACCTTATCTGGAGCAGGATGAAACAGGGCGCAGGTGTGTGTCCTTTTTACACAGGTATGTTGGATTTGAGCCTTAGATTTCTATAACCTTTAATAATAAAGAAACACAAAGTTTCCTATTCCAAGTCCCTTGTATGGAAGAAAACTGAGGCACTGAAAAAGTTAGGGTGTTGGCTATATGAAAATGGAATCTTAGTTGAACTACACTAGGGAAAATTCAATATGAAACAAACCACTGTCCTTCATAAGCTTGAATTTATAGAAAGTACCTTTTTATAAAGTAAAAGATGTCTCCAGTCAGCGCATGGCCTGGTGGCTAGGTCAGCTGAATCTTGTCTGGCCAGCTACACAGTGTGAGTTCTGGGTCCACCAGGCTGAGAAACGTGCTGACCACATGCGTGTGTTTGCCCAAAAATCCCAAGAGGAGGAAGAAATGGGAGAGAAGGGATTGCAGCATGACCATCCCTCACGGGGATGCCTTTTCGCTTTATCTCTCTCTTCAATGAGCGCATACACCTTGCGGCAAAATTCAAATAGTAATTACAAAGAAGTATCACTTCTGCGGCAGATGGTGGCCTACTAAACTACAATGCTGGTAGCCCCGTGGTCCACACAAGAGTCTGATCCCTAGCTCAGTCGACCTGAAATACACAGGGCGCATGCGCATGCCAAGAGCCTGAAGAGCTGGAGGACTGGAGGAGGGCACTGAGGAGTGGCCAGACTCTACTGAGGTTGCCTGTCTCTCTCTGTCTCTGTCTCTCTCTCTCATGCACATACATGATCTCTAACATGAAGAAAGCAAATAAGGAAAAGTTTAAAAGATTAAAAAGAAAAAAGAAGAAAAGAAGGAAGGAAGATAGCTCGCTAACCTAAGGTTAGTGGTTGTACAATGTAGTTCCAAAAGCAGGGGGTATTGGGCTGCCCCATAGCACGGTGGGTAAGTGCTGTGCACAGAGAGCCAGATCCCACATGACTGAGCATGGATTAAATTCTGACTCCTACAGCTTAAAAAAAGAGGAGAGGAAGAGGAGCAGCAGGTGTCATACTGGTTACTGCGCTGGACTCCCACATGGCCGGCTGTGGTTTGAGTCCTTGACCTGGAGGCTTGAAACTCAGGCTGGGCGCATGCACGTGCGTGCCTAAAATCTCAGGAAGAGAATGGAGGAGAAGGGATTGCAGTGTGACCATCCTCTCTGGGGCATGATTTCTCTCTCTCTGTCTCTCTGTCTCTGTCTCTCCAGGAGTGCCCACACTCTATAGCAAAAGTTTCTCTGTGAAAAAGGGGGGATGGGCTTAGAACATGAACATCATGCTGGGGTGGATGCTGGCACAGTGGTCAAACCAGACTGCAAGGCTGACCCACATGGGAAATCTGACCCTCCTGAGTGTGCTAGGTACACACGTGTCCCAATACGAGGACAGCTGAAGCTGGGACGAAGCATGGCAAGACCTTATTGAGGTTGCTGTCTCTCTCCTGTTTAAAACATTAAAAATTTTTCTTTACAACCAAACGATGTATACGATCGAATGTTTAAAACAAGAATAATAAAATCAAATTTAAAAAATATGAATACAAGAAAAATGTGCAAAAAGTAGTGTAACATGTTACTATCTATTATTAAGCACGCTTGTATTATACCATTACCTAAGGAGGGAGCCCTTCTCTGGTCCCTCTGTACTGACGAAGCGCACACTGGGTTTGTCACCAGGCACTAAGGGAGGGGCTTACATCCTGGAGAGAGCACTGGCGCCCCCCTGTGGTGCAGAGGAGCCACTACTCCTAAGAGCAGTTCGCCCCCTCAGTCGGTCAACACGCTGCGCGTGAAACCAAGGACAGTGTTAAACCTGCCCCTGCTGCGAGGAACGCAGTAGCTGGCACGTGGACACCTTGGCTGCTTCTTCCTGCAGACGTTCCCGGGAAGTCAGCATCCAGCAACTCTTGACTAGGCTCGGAGCCCTTTGCGGCCACAGATGCCTTGTGGAACCTTGGCTCCTCCCAAAGCTCCCAGTTCGAGACCCGGATGGAAGCTTAGTCTTGCCTAGGTTGTGATCGCAGTGTCCTCCACACAGCTCACATTGTCATTTGTGAAGACGCATGTGCTGTTAAGCTAACTCAGCTCGATTTCCCTAGCTTCTCCCTCTAATACCGTGAAGTGTCCCCAAGCCCCTTTGTGACCCTTCGTGGGGCTGGATATACTGCCCTGCTTAATGGCTGTAGGAGTCAGGAGTTATTTCTGTTTAATGACTCCATTCGATACATGAATATTCTAACAGACCACTTCAGATCAAAGGACTGAAGAGGAACTTATGAGTTTATTAGAGAGAATTCGTAAGTCCCCAGGGAATACTCCCTGTCCCAAGAAGGTCCATCGCAAATCAGCTAAGTACGAATCTGAAATACTTCGAAATCCTCTAAGGGGATTGGATTTTCATATCATTTGTGATGGACAAAATGGGGGACAGAAGATCGACATTAAAAACTAGCAGTCACTGGAAGGAGCGCGAAACTAGGGGCCACGTTCACTGCCGGAGGAAAGCCTGCAGCCCACCTGTGTCTCCAAGGCTGTGGACGTGGGGTCAAATCCCACATTCGTTCACCCAGCTCGTACTTGGTGAGTCCCCGTGTGTTCCAGGCAGTGTGCTCGGAGCTAAGGATAGATGAAGAGACTGGCTTTACCCTTCATAGACATTCTCAGTGGGAGCAAAGTAAATTGACTAAGTGCCGAGAAGGTCAGGAAAGAAGATACCAAAGGACATTAAAGGGGACTCTACGTAGTCCAGACAGGCAGTGCTAGGTAAAGACGTCGCTGAGTCGGGAGTTACTTTAGACCTGAGATCCCAGGAGGAGTTAGCAGAGCAAAGGGCAGTAATGAGAAAACGCTCCCTGGCATAGGGGACGGAACGTGCGAAGGGCCCCAAGTAAGACAGAGCCGGGGAATTTTTATTTTTATTTTTTTTAATGATGATGTATAGTGAATGAATGTCAATACATAAATTTAAATAAAACATAAATTAATTGAAAAAACAAACAAAAAAAAGACAGCACCTGGGGACAGTGATCAGAGTCCATGGCAGGGAAGGGGGTGCGGCGGGGGAGAAAGGCCGAGGTCAGCGTAGGTAGGTCAGCGTGAATAGAATTCTGGTCTTGCCAGACATCACTGAGAAACCACTAACGGATTTTAAATGGTAGAGATGCTCTTTGATGGTTGCCTTGAGCCTTTCTGTGGAGACAGTCCTGGTGGTTGTTATCACTTTCAAGGACTGACCTCCTTTAGACCGTCCTGTGAAGAAATGGACCGGCCCAGGCAGGACAATGACAGAATCGAACTCTTTCTTACTTGCTCCAAGGGAAAGACGGAAACGATGCTTTTAAAACTAATTCCTTCATTTTCCATTTACTAGAGAACATAAAAGAGCATTTTCCCCAGATGTCCAGAATGTTCGTACTCTAGCAGGGACTTACAACGTGAAGTCATACCCGAATGTGTGAGTGCCGGTTACCGGGGCAGTAAGGCCCCATTTCTGGTCTCGTTTACGATGCACGATCCTTCTAACAAGTATTGTGTGACTCTGGCTCCTAGGAAGCACTGCCTCACGTGCCCTCGCCCTGTATTATTCCACCAAGCTTGCAGAACTGGCCTGCTTTGCTTACCGTATGACTTTCTTCTGCTGTGAGTCTTCAGAACAATCCATAAAAGATCCGCCACTGTTCTTTTTTAAAGCACCTGAGAACATAACCTGCTGTTTCTAGGCAACTCCTCAGGGGGGAGAGGGAGAGAGAAGGGCACCATTATGCAGACCAGCCTGGGTCTGCATCCTTTCCAGACTTATGTTACTTGTACATTTAAGTCTTTTTGTTTGTTTTTAAACAGTTCTACATCTGTATTTCTTCACTTTAGAAAGTGGGTTCAAGAGACCAGCCCTATCACCTAGTAGTTTAGGGAAGCCAGATCCCACATGGCTAACTATGATTTGAATCCTGGTCCAGGCAGCTTGAGAAACATGCCAGGTGTGTGTGCATGCCCCAAATCTTGATAGGATGGCGAAACGGAGGAGGCAGGCCTGCAGAGTGGCCACACCCCAATGGGGGCTTCTTCCTCCTTCTCTCTCTCTCTCTTTCCTCTCCCCCTCCCCCCCTCTGACCAGTGCATGTACCCTCTAGCAATTAAAAAGAAAACTAAAATGAGTACAAGAATGTTTGCCTCTTTGGGTTTTTGTGATGGCGAACAAAACATGCAAGTACTTTGGGCAGAGCTTCCACGTAGGGGAAAAAAAAAAAAAAAGCAGGAGCTGGCAGGTGGCTTCGTGGTTAAGGCGATAGACTTCCACGTGGGTGACAGCAAGTCGAGTCCCTGGACCTGGTGGCTTGCTTTCGCACTTTCCCTCTCTTTCTCTGTGTCTCTCTGATCAAAGTAAATAATAATAACATAGTAACAACAAAGAAAATTAAATATTTTTTTTTAAAAAAAGGCAAGCAGCCTTCTTTACTGCCTTTTTCTCTCCTCACAAGGCTATGCTGTTCCTGCCTTTAATAAGTTTTCACTGACAAGGCAAAGGGACGCTGAGTACAAGGTGGCCCAGTGATTGTTCTTAAGAATGTAGACTATCTTTCGATTCAATTCTCTTGCATTTTTGAAAAAGCGATGCTATATAAAATACAGGTGTGCCCTGTGTCATCTCTCAGAATTCTGTTTTAGTCTGGACTGGTTCCTACATGACTTCTTTTTTTCCAAGAGAGAGATGTTTTGCTATAGGGCACACACACTTTGGGAGAAATAGAGAAAGAGAAATCACCCCCCAGGAGGGATGGCCACACCGTAATCCCTTGTCCTCCGTTCTCCTCTCAGGATTGTGGACACGTATGCACACGCGCCCAGCATGAGTTTTAAGCCACCGGTCTGGGACTTGAACCGTGGTCAACTGTTGGGAGTCCAGCCATGTAACCATTACACCAGCTGCTGATCCCAGCCCTGTGGACTTTGAAGGCTCAAAGATGACCGTTCCTTATTTGCTTCTATTCAGGTGGACCATTTTCTCTTGTCTGCTCCGTTGACATGTCATAGATTCTTAGAACTTTGAAAACTATCAGTGTTTGGAACCGGCAGTTATTGTAATGGCTATGTCGCTGGACTTCCATGTAGTCGACTGCGGTTCGAGCCCCAGACACGGT
This sequence comes from Tupaia belangeri chinensis, assembly GCF_000334495.1. Lineage (NCBI taxonomy): Eukaryota > Metazoa > Chordata > Mammalia > Scandentia > Tupaiidae > Tupaia > Tupaia belangeri. The sequence continues at coordinate 6,953,383 of NW_006204133.1, forward strand.
GGCTTAAACTCAGGCCAGGCGTGTGTGCGTGTGTGCCCAAAATCCCAAGAGGAGAATAGGGAAGAAGGGATTGTGGGTGGCCATCCCCCCTGGGGGGCGATTTCTCGCTTTCTGTCTCTCTGTCTCGCTCTGTCTCTCTGGTAAGCACATGTGTCCTGTAGCAAAAACCTTTCCAAACAAACAAAAAAAACCTTTCTACTTTTCTTTCATAAATATTAAAAATTGTTACAGTTAAGTGGCAATTGGTCTCCTTTTTTATCTTTTTTTTTAATTTTTTATGAAAGCAGAAAGAGGTGGAAAGAGAGGAGGGTGGGAGGGAGACGAACAAGTATTTTCCATAGGGTTTCCCTCTGACAGGGCCCTCCGCTCTGCCCTCCCTGTCAGCTAGGGTCAGCGCACTGGCAACCACTTGCATGTCGGGTTTGGCCGGGAACAGAACGAGGGTCTCCCACGCGGCTTCTGGCATCTCAGGGAAGGCACTACCTGCGCACCACCCAGGCCGAGCCTGAGCTGCTTTTTTGTTCGTTTCAGTTTTGGGTGATAAATACACTGGGACAGTAGTAATATAGCAAGCAGGGAGGTTAAAAAATGCCGTGTGAGAAGGCTGCCCTTCCAGAGAGGAGGAGAAGGGTTGGCGCTGGAAGATAAGGCTCTTTGGCTTCCAGGAGAATGGAGCTTCCTTCCCCAACCACAGCAGGCCCTGTAATTAGGGAGCAGGGCAGGCTGAGCGAGGCAAATCACTGGTTCTCCATGAAATCCTTGCCTTTCTGATGCTCTGGGCATGTACACCTCCAAGCCTAGACGCAGGGAAAGATGTTTTTTCTTTTTCATGAGCTGGGGGAGGGAGAAGAGAAGGGGCAGCGACACTGTTACAATTAGTGAAACGCGGGCGAGGGGGGAAGACACGCACTCCGCGGGCGCGTGGGAACGCTCCGTTCTGCCCAGGGAGTCTGGGCGCGGAGAAGACTACGCGATTTGATAACTCTAGGAAGGGGAACAAAATGAGGCTTTTCTAAACTTTCTGTCCATTCAGAGAGCTCCTTTGCACATCTTGGTTTGAGCAGAGCCAGAGCTGGTGACTCCCCTCCCCCCCAACACACACACACACACACACACACACACACACACACTCCACCCGGACGGCTTCT
>NW_006204133.1:6955875-6956114 GCF_000334495.1 Tupaia belangeri chinensis
GGCTGACCCTATGGCGCCTCCCTGCGCGCCCGACGCACCCCGTGTCCCCTCGCAGGAGTCTGTAGGCCAAAGGGCGCCACGCGTGGGTCGCGCCGGTCCCTTCACTGGAGGGACGCCCAACGCTGCCTCCGGGGCGGGGACAGCTGCGGCCACCGTCCGCCAGCGCTGCTATTCCACCCACAGCTCGCCAGCTCCAGGGGTGGTGGGGCTTGGCGCAAGGTGCAGACGAAAGAGGGCAT
>NW_006204133.1:6956568-6958040 GCF_000334495.1 Tupaia belangeri chinensis
TGGGCGCCCTGGCGGAGACCCTGCTGGACGCGCCAAGAGCCATGGGCAGCAGCTCCAGCCCGCCCAGCCCCGCGAGCGTGGTGGCGCCCGGCACGACGCCGTTCGAGGAAAGCCGGCTGCCGGTGTTTACCCTGGACTACCCCCACGTGCAGATCCCGTTCGAGATCACCCTGTGGATCCTACTGGCCTCCCTGGCCAAAATTGGTGAGCGAGCTGGACCCTGTGCGGGGTGAGAGCGGGGGCGATCGGGAGGGGGATGCTGGGAGGCGACAAGGTCAACGAGTTGCCGTCTGGGTAGTGGCCACCTCCCCCTGGACCAGGGCGGGGACGACAGCGATTCTTCTGGCTGAAAAGGACTTTAGAAAGAGCAGTTTCATGCCTTGGTTCTTAAGTGGACATTAGTCGCCTGGAAGTGGCCCGAAAGTGTTCGCCAGTCCAAACTCCGCGATGTACTGCGTCCTTCTGCGCCCCAGTGCAGTCTGACAGCGCTCTGCGGCTGGAGTGAGACCTGTTTCCTGAGGGAGGAAACCGGGAGGCTGAAGCCTATGGGTCTCGCTGAGAGGGAGAGGCAAGCGTGAGGCTAAATGGTTAGAGCCCTGGATGCTTGGGGTCACATAGACGCCCTGAGAGTTACACAGACCCTGCCCTGTGCCTGACTACCCGAGGTGCGTGGAAGGGACCAGGGACACCTGCGCGCCTGCAGCTGCCACAGGAACGCCCTGTCTCCTCCCTCTTTGGGGCTGAGGCTGTCACTCTCCAGGAAGCTCTTGCTTTAGAGGTGACTGAGGCCAGTGAGGCCAGATGCAGATTTAAACATAAACCACTTTTCACACCCATTTTAACTCCCATTTGGGAAGCAGATATGTCCTTTCTCATGTTCAGAACCTTCTCCCCCCCCACCCAAACACGTGCATGGTGGTGCTTTCTATTATATTTACTTCAGATTTTAAAGACTTTTAAAATAATTTAAAAATAGTAACTATGGTAAGGATTTGAAAAAGTCATTAGGTCAAAAAATATGCATTACCTCTAAGGGGAGTGTCTTCAGCGAGTTCTTGGAAAAGACATATGGGGGGGGGAGCTATGCATGGAATTCACTCTTCTGTGTGCCGAAATCAACTCAGATTTTCATTCTGTTTTTCAAGAACAGTTTGAAATCCCCGCCTGTGTTGTATGCATGCCCCTGTGAAGTGAGGCAGGTTTTATAAAGGATGAAAAGACACCTGGCTTGTTGTTCTGTTCTGGGGAGCTATTGATTAGCAGGGAGAAGCAGGCAGGCCAGGAGCTGTAGCACAGGAAAGTGCTATATAGGGTGAGAAGTTCAAAAAGATAATTTGGTAGCACAGGGAGCCTTCCTCTTATAAAGAAAGCATTGAAACTGGGTTTTCAGGGGTGACCAAAGTCTAGTCGATTGGAGATGAAAAGGAACATGACTCCGAAGAGGCCTGAGTGAAGGCAATGCGGTGGGGGGG
>NW_006204133.1:6958418-6962898 GCF_000334495.1 Tupaia belangeri chinensis
AAAAGGGCCTGCGGGAAGGGAAGCGGGGTGGGGCGGGGGTGCAAAGCCAGTGAGGGGTGTAGAAGAGGGCACCAGCAGAAGGTGTGTGTGTGGTGGAGCCTGGAGCTGCACCCTCCCTGTGATGCCAGATTAAGTTAAGTGGATTCGATGAGAAGAGGACCCCAGGAGCCACTTGCTACTTAATGACTTTGCTGTCTGTAATGACCAGGCTTTGACGGGGTTCTACTAGCTGAGATATGAGAAATGATATTTAAAGGAAATGACCTTCCCCGACCTGTTAAGCAAAGATGCACATTTACATAAATTTGGTGCCTTTTTAATTAATTAATTTTTTGAGAGGATTTTGCTACAGGGCGCGTGCACTTGCTAGAAAGACAGAGAGAGACAGAGAGACAGAAAGCGAGAAATCATCCCCCAGGGAGGATGGCCACACCGCAATCCCTTCTCCTCCATTCTCCTCTCAGGATCTTGGGTATGCACGCACACACACGCCCAGTGTGAGTTTAAGCCGCCGGGTCTTATGCTCGAACCGCGGTCGACTACATGGGAGTCCAACAACGTAGCCATTATGCGAACTGCTGGTCTCAGTAAACTCAGTGCCTTCTGATAATGAACTCAGCACCTCCTCCCATCCCAGCCGCAGTCACAACAACCCTGCCCTGCAGGGGTAGTACTCCCATGTGGTACAGGTAGAAACTGAGGCTCCAGAGTTTGCACCCCGTAGCACAGGAAATGGGGGACCAAATGCAGTGTGCCTCGTTCTCTGGCTCTCTCCGAGTCTGCGGTCTCCATCGCTGAAGGGATGCTTTTGTGTCTTGTCCCCATCACTGCCTCTCTGCTGCCATGTCTAGTGCAACTCCTTCCTCTTTTCCTCTCTCCAGATTATTTCAATCAGATTAATTACACTAATGACAGCCGCCAGTGGGCACTTAAGTTCATTATCTCTCATTTTCACAACCCCCATCCTGGGTAGATATGATGGCGTCGTTTTATGCAACAGGAAATTGGGAAGTGGCGAGGCAACTTGCTAGAGGTGTGAGCTGCATTCCAGCCAGGTCTGCCTTGTGTCTGGCTTAGAGGTTGGTTCTGTTGTGAGGGTTGGGTGGGAGTTGGGTACTCTTAGGTGGGTACTGGGCATGCGGCATGCACCCCAGCAGTATGGCCGTCACTGGGGACAGGGCGGTCCTGGCATAGTGAGAATAGCTGTGGCAAACGTGCTGTTCTGGCCCCGCAGTTCCTTTTCCACTCTCCTGGGCAGCCTCCGCTGTCTTTCTGCTCTTAGTTTCGGCCTTTTCCAAGGGTTCTTATTCTGTGCCTCATCTCCCTCTTACGTTCCATTGATCTTACTGGACCTTATCGCGTCCATCGCGTGCTATTTGTTAAAAGGCTTCCAGGCTTGCCCGTGTTTGAGTTCAGTATTTATCTGCCCATTGGCAGCTTTCTTAGCTCAGATGTGTTTGTCTTCCCCGACTCACTTCTTTTCTACTCGCCGCAGTTTCTGCCCTCCCCTGTCGCCAGCTTCACTGTAGAAGCTGTCACATACTACACTGAATGCTCTCCAAGGAGCCGCTCACCTCCCCCAAATTCTCACCTTCTTTTCCGTGACGATGTCGTGTATTTTCTTTCCGACCTGTGTCAGGTGGTGGCACCAAGAAGACCACACCGATATACACAGGTCCCATCCAGAGAGGACTCTGAGCTGCCAGTGCAGACTGCAAATGGAAGGGTATAGTTCTCAGGGCAGAAAGTGGGGATTTAGAGCCCAGAAAGCCAGTACTTGGAGTAGTTTGCTAGGTCTTTCCTGTATGTAGCCTGGCTCTGTTCTGTTTTAGCTGTCTCTAGAGGAACCTGGATGCCAGAAATTCAAAGCTCCTCCTCCTGCAACCCCAAGGCTCTGAACTTTCTATTTGGTCTTGGGCAAGATGGTCCCGGTGCTGTGGGATGTTTTCCACCCCATTAAATAGTTACCACGTCATTCACATTCTATTTTGACTTTCGTATGGGAAAAATTGTCATTTGGGGATAACTTCTGTGACTTTAGCTGCATATTATTGGAAAGGAAGACAAATTGATCTGTGTTTAGAGGGACATGAGGCTATGGAATTGCCCAAATGCTAACTCTTGCAAAATGCCATGACTTCTATTTGGGGAGTTCTTATGCTAAGTACCTAATGTACCTGAACTTACCTGCCCAGAGAACAAGGAGAAACTTTGCTAGCAGTTAATCTACACAAGGAGAACAGGTTGCCCAAAGTGTCAGCGCTCAATAAAATCTGTAGGAGGTTTAAATAATGTCTGATGGTGAATTTGGAATTGTCTGCTAGATTGCAGCAGAATACAATCTCAAAAGTCATTACAATCAGAATTGAGAAAACACACTGTTGGCAAAGTGTTGAATAATGGAGCTTAATTTTTTATTGTTTTACTGGTTTCAGGAAAAATCAACGTTTTAATGATTTGGTCAAAGAAATGTAGTTCTGTAGTTACAAAGTTTACTGGAATGATGACAATGATGCCATGTACGTAAAGTAGGTTAAACAAATAGGGGAACAGCAAATGCAGTGTGCTTTGGGAAGTCTTAACAATTTTGGCAAGAAGCATTTCCTAATTTATGTTTTTGCTTAGATCCTCACACACAGGAGCTTTTATTATTCTTTCACTTTGGATATTTATATTTTGAGGAACTGTTGATTTGGTTTTTTTTTTTTTTTTCTTTTTACAGTTATAAATATGCACTCTGCAGGGTAAATCCTATACCCTGGGCGGAATCCTGCAACCTAGAATAATAGGTAGCTAAAGATTTATTAAGAAGGGGAGCTCTAAGATTGTCCCCTCGGATTTCCTTGCCCGTGAAGTGGGTTAGGAACATCTGTGCTCACCTGGGTGAACGTGGGCATGCTCTCTTTCTCTGTGACAACAGAACATTCAAAGTCAAGGTCAAGGTTCAAGGACAGAGGCCTGGGTCTCCTCATGGCTAAAGTAACAGGGCTCCCTCCCTTGCCCTGGATTCTCCCCAAACCTCTTGCTCTGTCCTGTGGGACTGGCTTGTCTGCCTCTCCTTCTGGGTGTCACTGGCCACCCAACCATCTCCTTTTCCTTTGCCCTGAAAAACCTTGAGTTAGGATGTAGAATTTTCCACTTCCCCCTATCCTGCTATCTTGAAATTAAATAACTTGTATTCTTATTATTTTAAGGGAAAGAACGAATGCAGTTTGGCCCATGAAAATGTCTCCTCTGGGGCTTCAGACGGTCCTGAATTTGGAATATGAGCCCCGACAGCTCGCTATCTGTCTGAGTACAGAGATATCGATCTCTGGGAAAACTTATCCTTGCTCCTGGTGTCTTTCTCTACTCCAGTTTTCCAGAAGCATGTTCACCGACTCGGTCAGTGGATGAAGCCCAGAGATGTCACTAAGCATTCGAACCACGCCTCACTTTGCACACACGTCTAAAGCCACATCCCCGGTGGCATGTGTTGTTGGTTTCCAATGAAACCAAAGGAAGAGCTCAGTTCCCTTCTCTTCAAAATTCTCTGTTTATGCCCATACATTTGGCTCCTTGAACATTTCTGCCTGAAGGTCAACTTTCCTGTGTCCTTATTAAAGACCAATTCAAGGACCAGCAGATGGCATAATGGTTGTGTCAATGGATTCCCTCATAGTTGACTGCGATTTGAGTCCCAGACCCAGCAGCTTAAAATTCATGCTGTGTGTGTGCTCAAAATCTCAAGAGGAGAGTGGAGGAAAAGAGACTATGGCATGGCCATACCCCCTAGGGGGTGATTTCTTGCTTTTTATCTGTCTCTCTCTTTCAGGTGAGTGCACATGCCCTGTGGCAAAAATCTCTCTTAAAAACAACACAAAACGAGTCAGGTGTCTCTCACAATTTTGGCAAATATAATTTTTAAACAATTCAAATTATGACTTTGTATCAACTTTAATAATGACTATCATATTATGGTTAATAGGATGCTCTATTTCATTCAGAATTCTTTCACAAAGAGAAAGCCCTAAGAAGTATCCAAAACATTTTCAAATAAAAATTTTTGTTCCTTGTAGAATTGTAAATAAAACTCACTTGGAAAATCAAGTGAATTTGATGGTTCATGTATGGATAGGTGTTTACCAATCATTCCATTGCTCTAATGGGTATAGTTCTAGGTGGCGTATCTATTATGTATTCTTATGTAAATTTTGGTAATAATTTTTGGTAGGAAATCATTATTTCATCTGAATTTTAAAATTTATTGAAAGGAACTTTTTTTTAAAAAAAAGAATTATTTCATTTAAGTTTATTTATTTATTTATTTATTTGTTTATTTATTTATTTATTTATTTATTTTTATTGTGACCAGAGAGGCGCAGAGCAAGAGAATGAGAAAGCAAGCTGCCAGGTCTGGGATTCGAACCAGGATCAACCATGTGGGTGTCCAGCACTTAACTACCATGCCACCTGCTGGCTCCAAGAAAGGTGTTTTTTT
>NW_006204133.1:6962976-6974433 GCF_000334495.1 Tupaia belangeri chinensis
CCCCAAGGGATTTCTATTCTTTTTTTCCTTGAATATTGTTATTTTGTCTTTCTTCATCTTGTTCAACATTTTTGTTTTATTTATCTTACACTTTTCTAAGATTTAATTTAACTTTTTTTTTTTACTTTTGTTGTTGTTGCCAGAGGGCATATACACTCACCAGATCACCACAGAGACAGAGAAAAACCACACACCTCCCCGTTTAGGGGAGCATGGTCATGCTTCAATCCCTTTCCCTTCCTTTCTTCACTCCATCAGGATATCAGGATTTGGGCACACATGCATATATACCCGGTGCATTTTTCAAGCCATATGGGCTGGAATTTGAACCATTCTTTGGCCATGTGGGATCCAGCTCCATATGATTAGAAATTAATTATACTTCAGGTTTGCTGCAAGACTTAACTTTTGGTTGGCTTATTTATCATTTCTGTTCTACTTTTTATGACTTATTTACTTTAGAGAGTTGTCTGTTCATTTCTCTTTACCCATTTCAATTGGATTATTATTATTATTATTATTATTATTATTTTATATTTTATATGTACAAGCTGCTTGAGTTCCCTGTATATTCTGGGTATCAATCCTTTGTCTGAGGAATAATTTGCAAGTATCTTCTCCCATTCTGAGTGTTGTCTTTTCACTCTAATTATTGTTTCCTTTGCGATGAGGAAGCTTTTTAGCTTGATGTCATCCCACGTGTCTATTTTGATGATTATTGCCGGTGCTTTAGGGATCTTTTTTCTTTTCTTTAAGAAACCTTGCCTATTCTAATGTCATCAAGAGTTTCCCTTCCATTTTCTATTAGTATAATAGTTTCATATTTTGAGATTTTTATATTTAAATCTTTGATCACTTTGAGAAATTTACTTGTTTTCTAATATATTGATTCACACCTTTCACAACTAATTAATCCCTAAAAGACATTAATAGTTGAAAACATAATTAATGTTATTTTTGATAGTTTCAATGACAGTTTTATGAATCCCTGAGAGCCCTATGTGGCATATGCTGATGCTAAGATGGCATTAGCCTTATTTCAAAGACACAAAATTATTCTAGTTTTCTTATTTATTATTAATTCTAAGTTAGTTTCTCTTTATAAATTTCTCCAGAATATACTGCTTATTTGTTCTCCTTAAATTCAAAGCTATGCTACAAAGTACATTTAACTACTATGTCACAGACTAAGCATATTCATAATGTCGAGGTTTGTGTAAACTTACTTCTATTGCAAATAATCATAATAAAAACAAAGAGATGGTAGAGACAATACATTTGTAGAGAAATGATGCAAATAAAAGAATACTCTGAATAAATTGCATGAGATCATTACTGCTACTAAGTAGCAGTAATGGGTGTTCTTAGAGGAGAACTTAACACAACATTATCAATGATAAAGCTGGAAATACACCTGCTTGTCAGATCTCATCTCAGGGGTCTTAGCCACCAAGTTAAAGTCCATAAATGCCAGTTTGATTTTTATGAAGTTAAAGAATGTCTCATGAGCTAAGGAAGTGTTATTAAATGAAACTTTTTACAAATTATTACTTGTTTTTTTTAAATTTTCCAGAGGGTATGTACTTTCTCTAAAGAGAGAGAGAAAGAGAAAAAGCACTGCCCATGTGGGATGGTCACAACACAATCCGTTCTTTCCTCCCTCCTTTCAGGATTTTGGACTTGCGCATTTATGTCCCTGACATATTTCTTAAGCTGCCCAGTTCAAGACCGGAACTGTGCTGTCGGCCATTTGGGATCCAGCCTCCTTAACCACTACACCCAAATGAAGCTATTTTTAAAGTGAATTTCATGATCCAAATTGTTCTATCTTGGGAAAGTGACAGTGGATAGGTTTAAGGTTAGAAAGATACCTTTTGCCCTCCTTTGCATTGAATAGTTTTAACATAAAGAGTCTTAACTGCCATTCAACTTTCAGTATTTTTAAGTTCCCTTGTGACGTTTCATACTAAGTCAGTAATTAGTTAGAATTTTATTTTTTTAGTTAACTGACAGATGGAGATTTATGTGCTTTTTTTTTCAAATCTGTATATTATTACATTTTGGTTAGATAGGCATGATAATGATTTTTAGTATTTGTTGAGACAGTGGCTTACTATATGGCCATTTTAAACCTACATTTCCCAAGTATGCTTGAAAAATGTATTCTGTAGGTTGAGTGAAGGACTTTATACACGTACACATGAATATATACAGATGTACACACAGACAGACTAGATTGAGGTTTTAATAATGGTATTCAGATCCTCAACAGCATTATCAATTTTTATGCTACTTTGTCAGTTTCTGGGGGTACATTACAATCACCTCTAAGATTACTGTTTGTAATTTTGTCAATTTTTGCTTTATATTTTTGATGCTATTTTATTAGGTACATACTAGTTCAATAGTGTCACACTTTCTGAGTGAGTTTTTCTTTCATTATTAAGTTAACTGCTTTATTTTCAGCACCATTTTTGTGAATCAAAGTCTATTTTTGTATTGCTATTTCTATTAAAAATAAAACTAGATTTTGCACATGTATTTTTCCACATCTGTTTTTTATATCTGCAGATTTTTTTTTAAAAGATGGGAGTTAAAGGGAGTCTTTCTATGTCAGGATCCTCCTGTCTCAGCCTCCTGAGTAGCTGCAGCTACAGGTGCACAGCAGAAAATCAGCTTTTTAGAGTGAGCTGGGATTAGAACTCGGTCCTCCCATGTGGCTTCAACCTGCCAAATAACAGCATCAACCAGTGTGCACTACTGCAGCTGGGCATGTGGTTAGTTGTTTAGGAAGGACTGGAATTGAGCTTTGTTATTCTTCTGCTCGGAGTTAGACATAATCCCGTGCTTAGTCATTGGAATTCTGGAAGAAGGAGATCAGGGTAAATGGAATGACTGCTAGTATCTCTGAATCGAGAAGATGATCTTAGATGATAACGATAGATCTTTATGTGCAGTTTTGGTAAAATATCCATCTATTGTGGACACAGATTATCTGTGTTACATCTAAGCTCTATAGATGTATGGAAGTGACAATGTGTGAGAAAAAATAGAGCTAGTGAGTCCATTTGTTGTAATAGAAAGATGCATCTTAGACCTGGAACTGTGAAATCACCTCTGAACAGCGTAGAACATAACTCACTCATTAGGTTGGCAGCAAAGGACAGAAGGCTTGTAAAGGGAAAGATGTATGTGGATGTGTTTGTATTTACATTTTGATGATGATTGTCATAGAGGCACGTGACTCTTTTGGCTATGCTGTGGGAATGCATTGAATAATTAAATGGAATGGCTTGCTAATATTTTAATAATATAGAGCTGTTAATGAATTCGCTTTCAAACATTGTACTTAAGAGTACTCTACTTTGGGGCTCACAGGGGGCATGGTGGTGAAGATGCTGGACTCCCATATGGCTGATTATGGTTCAAGTCCCAGACTTGATGACTTGTTTTCTCACATTCTGTCTCTTTCTCTGTCTCTCTCTGATTCAATAATAATAATAATAATGATAACAAACTAATAACAATAAATAAAATTGAATAAATAATTCTTTAAAAAAGAGTACTCTTCTTAATGTTTTATTTAAATTAGACATTTAAAGAATATAATATTTTAGTCACGTAATACTTTTATCTAGAATTCTGTTGCCATTTTTGTGTTCTATGAATATTTTGTCCCAAGAAAACACTTTTTTTTAAAAATTAGGTCAAGTTGGTATAGTATATTCTTGGTTATCATAACAGAGCTTTGGGTCTTTGAATTGGTAAATATTCATGATATGCAGTCATCTTCTAGATTCAGAGATACTAGCAAAGAGCCATTTCTTTTACCCTCATCTCTTTCTTCCAGTATTCCAGTGACTAAGCACTATGTCTAACTCCAAGAGGAAGAATATCAAAGGTCACTTCCATGTATCTATAGTGTGATACATACTACACCGTGTGATCGCGATCACATAACATCGGATGTTGTGTACACACGGATGAGCCTAGAAGGGTGCATCCTACTGTAAACTGCCTGTGATGATGGGTCACTTTGTCCTTTGCCTCTTATAGTTTTCAGTTTCTTTTTTATTATTATTATTTATTTATTTTACATACTCTCACTGAACATCACCACAGCATACCAGATGCGATTTTCCAGCCAGAATACACTGTAAAGTGGCTTAATCATACATGTTATCATCAACAAATAATTCCCTGGAACCAGCAGTTAGCGTAATGGCTATGTCGCTGGACTCCCACGTAGTCGACTGCGGTTCGCGTCCCGGACCCCGTGGCTTAAAACTTATGCCGGGTGTGTGTGCGTGCATGTCCAAGATTCCGAGAGGAGAATGGAGGAGAAGGGATTGCGGCGTGGCCACATCCACCCTGGGGGGTGATTTCTCGCTTTCTGTCTGTCTCTCTCTCTGTCTGTCTGGTGAGCGCACGCTCCCTATGGCAAAAACCTCTCCAAAAAACAAAAAGAACAACAACAACAAAAAAAAAAACCCAAATAATTTCCTGTTTTTTGCTTCTCGTGTACATAACTTTTGTTCACAGATATGTATATATCAGCTGAACTTACTATTGAAAATATTTAGATTAATTAAGGTATTGTGTGAATCAATACAATGTGGGAAAGAAGAAAGGAATGGAAAGCAACTGCAGATACCAGAGACAGGATGGGAGGAGGATGGGAAATGGCAGAGGGTGAGAAATAGGGGGAAATATATGTACACGACAAAAGTTGACTTTAGGCATAAAACTCTGTGGGTAGAATGAATATATTTTAAAATAGCACACAGCTGAGACTATATAGCTGTGGTCACTAAATAGGCATTTTTTAAATATATTTTTTAATTTCAAGAAAAGCAGTTTTAGCTTTAATAACTCAAAATAAAATAATGTTAAGAGAACTTTGTTTAATACTTAAAACCAGGAAACAGGTTAGAATTCTGTTAGAATAGAAGATACTTGGACCTGTCCACAACTTGAGAGAAGACATAATTCCCTAACACTGGAAAACAAAGCCTGGAAGGTCAGTAATGTTTTAGTTAAAAATCATAAAATTCTATTTCACCAGTTCAAACTCATGTACTTTATCTTCTATTGTGGTCCGATCTTTCTGTTTAAATTCTGGAATATAACGCTCAACTCTGGACTTGTCCCTATCATTAAGCCATCCATTTTCTTAGCTGTTTTAGAACTCTTATTTCTGTGTGTCTGACTAGTTTTCCTGCGATAGCACTCCCTTCAGAACTACTTGGAGAGCTGGTGTGATGCTGGTAAATTCTTTCAGGTTTTGTTTATCTGAGAATGTTCTTGTCTTCTCTTCCCATATGAAGGATAAACTTGCCGAGTATAGTATTCTTGGTTGAAATGTTTTTTCACTCAACATTTTGAATATATTTTCCCATTCTTCCCTTGCTCACATTGTTTCCAATGAGAGGTCTGCTGTTAGCCTGATGGGATATCCTTTGTGGGTAACTTGACCTTTCTCTCTTGCCAGTCTGAGTATCTTGTCTTTGTCTGTGGTTTTGGTCATTCTAGCTATAATGTGTCTTGGAGAAGATCTTCTTGGGTTGATCCTGTTTGGGTTGGGTTCCTTTGTATTTCTTGGGTCTGGATCTTTGAACGCCTTTCTAGGTTTGGGAAGTTTTTTTTCCCAGAATTTGATGGAATAGATTGTCAATGCTTTTATTATTCTCTTTATCGTCAGGGATACCGATTATCCGGATATTTGGATGTTTAATGGTATCTAGTATTTCTCTACATTATTCTAATTTTGGGGGCTATTTTCTCAGTCTTCATGGTGGATTTTACTAGTCCAGTGATCCTGCCTTCTACATCTGAGATTCGATTTTCTGTATGATCTAGTCTGCTTTTAATAATGTCAAAGGAGGTTTTGACTTCCAATACTATAGCCTTTATCTCCAACAGTTCCATGTGATTCTTTTTTTATGGTGTGTATTTCCTCTTTCTCTCTCAAGAACTTCCTCTTACCTCCTGGAACTCATCGGCTCTTTTTCTTTTGGTATTCATTGTCTCTCTTCTCTTTCATCTCTGTTGGTTTTGTCACTATGAATACTCTAAATTCTTTATCAAACATTTCTAGGAGTCCCATTGAACTACCTGTGGATGAAGAGGAGTTATTCTTTTCCCTTGGGGGTGAAATAGTATCTTGTTTTTGCATACTTCTTGTGCCTCTGTGGTGATTTCTAATCATCTGCTGGGTTATTAATTTCTTCCTAAGTTCTAGAAGATCAAGCTGAGATATCAGAGGCACACAGGAGGAGAAGGTCTACAAACTCTTTGGTGTTGCGTTTTCCTCCCTTTGTGTGGCAGATTCAGTGAAAGTTGAGGAATATGAGGACCCAAATAGTATTCAGATTTTGGCAACTTTTCACTTAGACTTGTCTAGACACTCAGTGGGTGGAGGCTGAACAGCAAAGTGATGAGGTAAAAGAAAAAGGATAGGGAAACAGAGAAAGAGAGAAAGAAAAAAGACAACAAAAACAGAAAAAGCAAGCAAACAAACAACAAATTATTTATTTGTTAATTTTAAAAAACAAAAAGTGAAAACTGCACGCCCACTAGATCTCACCTCTCATGGCGGACTCAGTCTTCTTCTGGCCTGCCCTTTCTTTTTGCTCAGATAGGAAGGGGAAAGGGGAGGGGACAGTTACCAAGATAAAGGAGAATTTCAGAGCCAAGAAAAAACTTCACCTTAGAAATTTTTTAAAAAGAAAAATTTAAAAAAAGAAGAGACAGAGACAGAGAGATAGAAAGAAAGACACAGAGACAGATACAGGGGGCTCTACCAAGGTAAATTCTCTGCAGAACATCTTCATTGCCTTGTCTCTGAAACCACTAGATCTCAGCTCTCAAGGTGGACTCCAGGTTTCAGTTTCTTACCATGCATACGTTAAGTTTTAAAAAGTAAAGGTTATTTTAAAAACAAACAAAAATTCTTATACTTTTTATCAGTAATGATACATTTGGACTTCCTTTGTTCTCCATTTATACTTTTAGTGTGTCTTTGTTTTCCTTTTCTGCCATATTTTGGCTTGGTCATTTTTATTCCTTCTTTGTTTTTTATACATCATTATCTATTTCTATGCTTTTTGTGGTTTCTAGTCCATGTAAATATGATTATTCGATTTAGAAGGATCTAGCCTGGTGGCCTTGGCGGACATCTCATATGCACTTTTCTGGACTTTTTTTGTTTATGTTTTTGAGTGTGTAACTCAAGTTCTCTGTGCTTAGTTGCTGTAATTGTAAAACAGGAACAATAAAGGGATCAATGTCGAAGACTGTCATAAGAATTGAATTATGTAAAGGGTTAAAATAACTTTCTGGAACATGGAAAAATATTCCTGTTTTATTGTTATTATCCTTTTCCTGAATAATATTTATACTTTAAAAAATTTTACCTGCCAATTCTAGAATTCCGATTTTTTTATCGTATAATTTAGATCTGGTATGTATTTAACGTTCTCCAAATTAATAATTATTATTATTTACATTTTTTTAAAGAGGAGGTTTTACCATGCTGCAATCTTCCTGTCTCAGCCTCCTAGCTGGGATTCCAGGTGGATACCACTGTACCCAGCCTTGAGGTTGTGGAGTGGGAGTTGAACTCAGGGCCTCATGTGGTCCTAGCCGGCAGTGTGACAGCATCTTGGCAGTGTATGTACTTAATGAACATTGCATTCGAAACATGTTTTCCCATTTTTCTTGTTACTTTTCTCTCCCTCTTCCTTCCTGATTGTTTTCATTTTACTGAAGTATATTACTTCAGCATCTACTTCAGGGAGGGCTTTAGCTTGATCTGACAATGTCTTTATTTTGATTCTATTCTTGAAAAATAACATAACAGAATATAGGATTTGGAACTGTCACATATTACTTGGAAGCTATCTCAATCCTTTCTGTCCTCATGTTGCGAGAATTGTGTGGTTACTCTCATTGCCTTTGGAATTAATTTGACTTTCATCTGTAGTTGAATTAAAATATTTTTGCTTGGTTATTTCAGAAGAGCCTGCTGTGTTCTCAGTGTGTCTAGGTATGCATTTTCTTGGTTCTTCCTTCTTGGAGTTTGTTATACTTCTGTGTTTCTTACCTGCCATTTTGTGTGTTTTATCTTCTTTCCTTTTTGTAATGTTTCTTGGAGATTTTACCAGGTCTTTGTACTAGCTTGCTATATTCTTCTCCGTGTGTTTCTGATCGGTGGTCAGCCTTCTCATTGGAGTTTTCAGATGGAACCTTTTGGGTCTTCTCTCAAGTTTGTCATTGTTTTGTTCATATTATTGAGCTATGTATAATTGTTATTAATCCTTTCATGCCTTTATTTATTTTGACTGTTTTCATTGACTTTAAGGTTTTTGCCATAGGGTGCATACCCTCACCAGAGAGAGAGAAAAGTGAGAAGTGAAGTGAGAAATCACCCTCTCCCCACCCCTCTGTGGGGATGGCCACTCTGCAATCTCTTTTCCATTCTCCTCTCGGAATTTTTGCCACACATGCACACTTGCCCAACACGATTTTCAGGCTACCAGACCTGGGGTTCAAACCGGGGTCAACCATGTGAACGTCTAGCACCTTAACTAGTACACTACCTGCTGGCCCCTAAACTATTTTAAAATTTTCTTTCTTTCTTTCTTCCAAAAGTGAGGGGAAGGGAAAGAGAGGTACCTCTAATAGGTCTTCATGCCATAATCTATCTCCAGCCTGACAACCAGGATCATTGGTACATGCATGTGCCTGGCATGTACAGGGAGGTCTTGGACATGGATCCAAGACCTTCCCATCTGGCTTCAGCCTATCTGAGTGTTACCTTGTGCTGGGCCATGGAGCTGGCCTGACCTGTGCTCATTTTATAGTCTCTCTGGGTGTTGTGTTTGTTATTTCTAGTTCTTAAGGTGCTAAGTTTTTTTTTTGGGGGGGGAGAGGTTTTTGCTATAGGGTGCGTGCGCTCGCCAGACAGACAGAGATAGACAGAGAGACAGAAAGCGAGAAATCACCCCCCGGGGGGGTGGCCACACCGCAATCCCTTCTCCTCCATTCTCCTCGTGGGACCTTGGGCACGCACACGCACACGCCTGGCGTGAGTTTAAGCCACCGAGTCTGGGACTCTAATCACGATCGACTACATGGAGGGACATGCACTACATGGGAGTCCAACAACTGCTGGTTGGTGCTAATTCTTATATTTATCACGTCTACTGACTTTCTGTTTCGGATATTTTCTTATTGTCATTTCTATTCTGAGTTTAGCTTGGGCAGAGGATGTTATTTGGCAGAAATCTGTTTCCCTTGAGTTGTAAATGTTCTTACCAAGTGGCTTTGACTGTTTCCTGCTGGGACCTAGGGTTTCAGTGATCAGTTTTTACTATTCGTTTCTTAGCTGGGTTTTCTGATTTGGTTTAAGGACAGAACTTTTACGTGCACATGGGATAGACCTGGCGTTTTATACTTCTCAGGGGAATCTCCTCCTGGCCCAAGGGTATCGAAACTTGACACATTTCTTTCCTTTGTTCCCTGGCTAAAGGTATTTCCTTTCTTTTTCTTTCTTTCTTTTCCTTTCCTTTGTCTCTCTCTCTCTTTCTTAACTATTTGTTTATTTAAGACACGGAGATGTTGGAGGCTCAGAAATTTCTGCAGGACTCCTTCCTTTAGTGTTTGGGTCACATTTCTGGCCCTCATGCCAGTCCTCGCAGTGGAGCACACACAGGTGGCTGGAATACTTGAAGCCCTACTCACATCTCTCGCCTTGATTTCTCTCCTTATTTCTGCCTCCTCAACATTTTCCTTTGTTTTGAATTTGGCTAAATATTAACATTATGTATTTGTAACGAGAGGAGGTGCTATCTGTGGTTATATTGCTGAGTCTATCGGTGACATTTCTCATGGCAGTTTTTAAAGAAATGCTTACAATTTGTGACTACATCCTATTCATAAGATAGCACAATGGCTTCTCTTTAGTGTAAGGTGAAAATAATGTGTTTCTCAGTGTTGCTATTTGAAGGATGTAGGGCTGCAACTACACTATCGTTCATCTTCTATATATATCATTTTTTTAAAGAGTTTTTAGCCTTAGGGTGTGTACATCTGCCAGAGAGAGAGAGAGACAGAGAGAGTGAGAGGGACAGTGAGAAATCGCTCTCCAGGACGGATGGCCACACTGCAACCCGTTCTTCCCCATTCTCCTCCCAGGATCCTGGGCACACATGCTCACACGCCCAGTGTGAGTCTCAAGCCATTGGGTCTAGGACTCAAACCACGGGAGTCCAGCGATGGAACCACTACCCCATCTGCTGGCCCTATATCCTCTATGTTGTTATGGTTAGATAGGAGGGGGTAGCTTCTTCAGCTTAGCAGTTGGTCGTAAATTTTGAAACCGATGCCCCCAGATTAGAAGTCGGAAGAAGTAGGAAGGCCCCACTGTAATTCTAGTTCTGCTCTTCACTTGGTTTTGTCCTCCTGGCAAATTTTCACCTATGTGGTTCTCCCACTTAATTAATAGAGGTAGGGCTACGTGTCTGCTCCATCTGTTCAAGATTTTAATAAGGATAATAGGAGATTCTCTGTAGGGGAGGAAATTATTTATAACAAAGCTTTTACTTTTGGAGCAAAAGACACTTAGGCCAAGGAAAACATGGATTTGTTATGTTCAAGCGATGTGTACACATGGGAGTATTATCATTCTAAATAATACATGCACAATTAGAGGTTACTCGCTGGTGATTGCATCTTTTAAATGTAATGAATCATAATTGAGGTACTTCCTATAACACTCCTGTATGCTGTTCTTCGCTGTCCACAGGCCTAATCTTGATGTGTCAGGGACGGCCCTTGTTTGAAAATGACTGGTAGCCCCAGTGATTCCAGGGGGTGGGGGCAGGACTTCCTCTGAAATCTTTCTATGTATGTAGCTACAACAAAATCAGACGCAACAGGTGAGTTTCTTGTCATTAGGTGGTGTTGGCATACAAAAACTCACATGGGAGAAACCGGGAGAAAACTCACAGCTACACTGAGAAATGACAACCGAAAGTGATTCGGGTTACACCCGACTGCTCTGTACGGGAAGGTATGCTGAAGAAGGGTAAGAGTTTATTACTCATAGAAAGTTTGGGAATGTATGCTGAAAAAGCTTAAGATTTTTGTATCCATAGAAAATTCCTTCGGCTGGGACCAGTAGTTGGTGTAATGGCTGTGTTGCTGGACTCCCATGCAGTCAACTGTGGTTCGAGTACCGGACCCGATGGCTTAAACTCACACCAAGCACTTGTGCGTGCGTGCCCAGTATCCCGAGAGGAGAATGGAGGAGAAGGGATTACAGTGTGGCCATCCCCCCTGGGGGAGTGATTTCTCTCTTTCTGTCTCTCTGTCTCTCTCTGAGTTTCTGGCAAGTGTATGCACCCTATAGCAAAAAAACCTCTCCAAAAAAAAAAAGAAAGAAAGAAAGAAAGG
>NW_006204133.1:6974938-6975813 GCF_000334495.1 Tupaia belangeri chinensis
CTCTCTCTGTCTCTGGTGAGTGCACTCATCCTATGGCATAAAAAAAAAGAAAGAAAGAGAAGAAAAGAAGCACGAATATTAAAGGAGTATTAAAGTAGCAAGTGCTGTTTTGGGCCTCTGAGCCCCTCGTTGCGCCTGATCCCACCCACACGTAACCTGGAGCCAGGGGGCTGCACTCGAGTCCCATGCTGACCGTTACTGCCTTACTCTGATAGTCCCAGACTGTTGTTTCAGCCCATTATTGCATTGCTTAACGAGAATACCCGAGGCTGTGTGAGTTATAGAGAAATATAGACGTAAACGCTCACGATTCTGGTGGCTACAAAGTCCAAGGTCATCACAAAATGGCGAAAGGCGAAACTCATAGCAGAGCAGACGTGGTGGTCTGCATCCCTGTGTCTGTCTCTGCCTCAGATCTCGCTCCTCTGCCTGCATACCTGCCAGAGCTGTCACCGCTCCTGACCCCAGGGACACTGTCACACCCAGAGGCCTTACCCTGGGACACCAGGAAGGAGCCAAGTGTTCCCCTCCTACCTTTATAACCAATCCGAACAATCTCAACCCATGAACAGAATTCTGGGGACATCTGATCACCTCCCACGGAGACCACATTCTGAACCGTGAACCTTTGTCTCCACTGTCATTGTGAAATAAGACAATGAGCGTGATACCACGCCGGCTCCTTCACAGGACCATTGTGAGGATCATCTGAGATAATTCAGGATGCAGATTATGGCCCCGACGTTAAGATTACTGTCATTTCACCACAATGCTGTAAACTGCGTAGGCCAGAAAGCTACCCAAAGGCAGGGAGGCTGAATTTAATACCACAGATGGATCCTGAGTCCAGAGCTACCGAGTCTTGGTGTAGCCTA
>NW_006204133.1:6975834-6979889 GCF_000334495.1 Tupaia belangeri chinensis
CCGAATTTTACATAAGATACGAGTTTAACCTGTTAAGGATTCACAGGTTAGAGGAAGGTACGGCTGGAGCCAGCCGGGGGTGTGGTGGTGGAGGCACGGGGATGGCTGGAGCCAGCCGGTGGTGTGGTGGTGAAGGCACGGGTCACCCACATGGCCGACTGCAGTTGGAATCCTGGACCTGGTGACTTGAATCTCACGCCAGGCACGTATGCATGTGTTCCCAAAATCCCAGGAGGAGAGGTGAGGAGAATAGATTGCGGTGCGGCCATGCCCTCTTGGGGGTGATTTCTCCCTTCCCCCCTCTGTCTCTCTAACAAGTCCATGCACCGAATAGAGGAGGAAAAAAAAGAAAGGCTTGACTCATATACCTTAGCTACTGTGTAGCTAATAGGCCAAAGTTCAACCTCAACAAATTGACAGCACAAAATGTATGTTAAGTATGTTCATTGTTGCACGTGCACACACACACACACACACACACACACCGAATTGTTACCACAAAGATATTCACACAGAAACGTGTACACAAAAGTGAGTCATTAGGACAGAAACTCCAGGAGGGAAAGGATGTTGTCTTGTTGACTCACTGACCAAAGCGGTGCCTGGCACAAACTGGCATCCAATAAATAATTCCTGAGTGAGTGAATAAATAATGTTTGGAGACACATTCTGTTTCACCACTTTCATCATGTGATTAGAGTAACCACACACTGGGATCCGTGTGCGATAGCCAGACTTTGCCTCTAGTGTGCTGACACGTTTATTAATGGTCGTGCCCTGCACTCAGAAATCCCAGTTTGGATCATTTATTTTGTTACCCTACCTATAAAGCGTAAGTTGTTACTGCATGTGCTTCGAGTGGTATCCAAAATCCCAGCCCTGCCTCTTCCTACCCATGTATGTTAGGTGAATGAAGTCACCTCTCTAATCTCTGTCATTGCATCTCTAAAATGGGATAATTGCAGCAGCTTCCTGTTAGGTGGTTGTGAGAACAGAGTTAATGCACTCACACAACTTGCTGTCTTGCAGACCGTGGAAATGTTTATTTATTTATTTATTTTTGGAGAGGTTTTTGCTATAGGGCATGTGCGCTTCCCAGAAAGAAAGAGAGAGACAGAGAGACAGAAAACGAAAAATCACCCCCCAGGGGAGATAGCCATGCTGCAATCCCTTCTCCTCCATTCTCCTCTTGGGATCTTGGACATGCACGCACATGCACCTGGCGTGAGTTTTAAGCCACCAGGTCCGGGACTTGAACCGCGGTCAACTGCATGGGAGTCCAGCGACATAGCCATTACGCTAACTGCTGGTCCCCATACCTTGGAAATTTGAACAGATTTCTTGCTTCCTTCCCCAAAGCATAATATTATACTTTCATATTAAAGTTCATTTAACTTTCATGAGAGAGAGAAGGAGAGCACCTCTCCAGGGCCTCCGTGCTGTATCTCCCCAGTCTAGTGTTCAGGTAGACCTGGGCGCGAACTTGGAACCTTCCCACATGGTCTCTGGGATCCTGCATTAGCGTCCCTCCCGCCTCTGCCACCTGAGCTGGGCCCACATTGGAAAGAATTTTAAAGTCAGGTGCTGCCTAATGTAACTTGGGCTTTTCTAAGACTGAACCAGCAATGTTCATCACCAGTATTCAAAGGCAGAATTACAAATCAGCTAATCGGACATTTTCTCTAGCAAAACACTAGAATGGTGAGGAGGAGGAACAGTGAGAAATGGCACCCCTAGCTTTTCTATTTGAAATGGAAACTCCTGGGCTTGGTGTGCGAAGGTCACAGTGTTGGTGTCAACAGGTCTGGTCTGCTTCTTTGGGAGACTGGGATCCTTTCTCATGCATTCTCTTGGGAAACATCTGGGAGGGTGTGGAAGATGTTGACTTTAGCCCAAGAGGCTCACATTTTTAAGAGACATTAAGAAACATAGAGGCACCTCTGTGAAATAACTCTAGCCTAGCCTGTCTCCTGAGCGCCAGGCTCGCTTTCTTCTGAGCCTTTATCACTGCCTACCATGGGATTATTTATTCATTAGTTAGCATTGACTTGCTGTCAGTCCCTCCTCAGCACAGGCCCCAGTGCAGCCAGGCCTTGGTCTTATCTGCCTACAATACATATAGTTACAAGCAAATGAGCTCTACAATACATTCGCGCTGTCTTCTGTTTTATAGTTGTTGCGCTAGAGTCTGCCTTGATCCTCACAGGAGTCTTCATTTTGTTTACTTGGGTGCTGCTGCTCACACTGAAGCAGGACTCATGAATACTAATGGTTTTGTAGAAGAATTTGGTTGGTAAAATAGCTCATTTTTGTACTTAATAAGTTATTCCTTCTGCTATGATTTTTTTTCGTCTTTTTCTTTCATTTGATCTTGACGTTTCAATAGTGTATTCTGAAGCCTGCAAACAGGAGAGGGGTTACTGTTTCTAAACGTCCAAACAAATGTGTGGAATTGACAAGACTCGGATCCTCCAGTTCCCCCTCCGGGTGTTAGTAGGTTTGGCTGTTACTTTAAGGGAACGTAAATGACAACGCTAGAACCATAGTATCTCCATGAATCTTTACGATCCAGATTTCCTAACCCGTATGACCTTTGCAAATAGAGGACGTGGGAATGAGCAAAGACCACCACGTTCTGTAATCAAAGTCAAGAAGGAGACAACGTGAGCTAGAAGCATGTAATACCGAGAAATTGAGAAAATAGTGCACTTTACCAAATAAGGTAGTTTCTTAACTTGAGCCCAAGCAGCCAGTGTGCCAATGCATTCCCTGCCATGCGCATAACTAGTGACCACCCTGCAGTGCTAGCAACCGCTCAACTGAAAAATGAAATTAGGCAGCGACTCCTGGCAATTGTGGGTTTCCTTACTATACTTTGATCTGTTTATTTTAAGCAAGTGGTAAATTTGTTTAGAAGGCAGGCTCTTGAAGGAACAAAAACCAAACAGAAAATAAAGCACCCACACTAGGTGGGTGGGTGGGTTGGGTCCCTGGAAAACCTTGTACAATTTAATGATAGCAATATGCCAACAAGAAGACCAAAATTGGCATAAATCATTTACTAACACGTGGGTTGAAAGAATGGCAAGGGCTAGGATGGCCTTGGGCAATCGAATAAAATGGCCCAGGCCAATCAAATAAAAATCGCTTTCCATTGTTGGCAGTATGGTAAGTTTTGGATCTAGATGCCAGTAGGTCAGAGTACTAGCTCCACGCCCTGCTCAGCCCTCCTTCCTCAGGTTAATTGTGCAGAAGGTCTACTTAGAAACAGTCTCCAGGATTCACCTCACCTCGGACTTCATAGTCCCCCTAAATTCTGCCTACACATTAGAAAGCCTTCCTCTGAGTGATCTCTTTACATCAGACTCTTGCTCGATAAAACCACGTCACGCAAAGGTGCTTTTAACAGGGAGGTTGAGGGACCAGAAATTGGTGTAACAGCTATGTTGCTGGACTCTCATGTAATCAACCATGGTTCCAGTCCCGGACCTGGTGGCTTAAACTCACGCCAGGCACGTGTATATGTGTGTGCCCAAGATCCTGAGAGGAGAATGGAGAAGGGATTGTGGCATGGCCATCCCCCCTGGGGGGTGATTTCTCACTTTCTGTCTCTCTGACTCTCTGTTTCTCTCTTTCTGGTAAATGCATGTTCCCTATAGCAAAAAACTCTCCAAAAAGAAAAAGTAAATGGGGATTGAGAAGAACAATTGGAGGGGCATAGCCACAAGGAGATAAGGCTCAGTTCACTTGAAGGTATTTGGAATCCTAGAGCGCTCACTGCCCAGTCTGCTTCACAGCAGTAAACCAGCACCCCGTGGTCCTGCCAGATTCTGAGCGAGTTCTGTGTGACTCTGGGCTGTATCACCCCGTGAAACACGATTCCAGGGCTCTTCTAAATAATACTCTGTGTGTCCCAGAGCGCCTCTCCATATTTTAGCAGCAAGGATCTTGTTTCCTACCCGGCTCTATTAGAAATCCCGCTGGCATCTGTGGCCAGGCGTCTCTCAGCGGGAGGAGACACGCGGTCACAACCAGATATAACATATGGAGCAATG
>NW_006204133.1:6980239-6999296 GCF_000334495.1 Tupaia belangeri chinensis
CAGGAATGCTTCAAGACACTTCAGTTTGTAGCCATTATTTCCTGGGGCGGAGTTGCAGTGGGCATTGCTGGGCTGTCTACAGGTGCATCTTGGTTGCTCTGTTCCCTGGAGCATTTTGCAGGATTCATATGTCACAAACCTAGCATTGCTTTTCTGTCCAGCGTCAGGGAATCTGAGGTGCCGAGGTCACAAACTGAACATCTTCTGAAGTGGAGGGTGTCTCTTACCTCCACCCCCTAGCATATCCCACTGCCAGCTTCAAAAAGGAGCATGGGATACGTGAACAGAGTCCTCTAACTCTTGGGCAGGAAATAACCACGGTGGTAAAGTTGGGAATTGATTTTGATATTCCAAAAGCCAGTTAGTGATAATCAATTGAATATGAAACTCAGAACCACGAATAACCCCAAATAAAAAGTCAGACATGCTTTTTTTGTTTTACAAAACAATCCAGTGTTTGGGAACCAGCAGTTAGCATAATGGCTTTGTCGCTGGACTCACACGTAGTCGACCGCGGTTCGCGTCCCGGACCCGGTGGCTTAAAACTCATGCTGGGCACGTGTGCATGCGTGCCCAAGATCCTGAGAGGAGAATGGAGGAGAAGGGATTGCGGTGTGACCATCCCCCCTGGGGGGGTGATTTCTCGCTTTCTGTCTCTCTGTCTCTTTCTGTCTGTTTGGCGAGCGCACGCGCCCTATAGCGAAACCTCTACCAAAAAAAAAAATACAGTGTTTGTTTTCTTAATTATATATTTGCTCTTTCTTCACTCTTTTTC
This sequence comes from Tupaia belangeri chinensis, assembly GCF_000334495.1. Taxonomy (NCBI): domain Eukaryota; kingdom Metazoa; phylum Chordata; class Mammalia; order Scandentia; family Tupaiidae; genus Tupaia; species Tupaia belangeri. Next base: position 6,981,015 of record NW_006204133.1, read on the forward strand.
CCTAAAACAATGAATTCAGTTTCTTATCTTGGAAAGAAAGAAATTGATTTGCTTTTACAAAATCAGTACGTGAAATAATTCATCCGTATGTAGATTCTGGGTGGCCAGTCTTTTGAGTGCAAACCTCTTTTAAAATACCTGGAAATATAGTGAACTTTTGGGCTACTGAAAAGTTTAGAGAAGAGAATGGATTACAACATGGCCAGCCCTCAGGGAGGGGGTGCTTTCTCAGTTTCTATTTCTTTCTCTCCAGCAAATTAAAAAAGAAAAGGAGAGAAAGAATTCCCTGTCATTTGGACAAATAGCGTGCTGATTTTTAAGTTTGTGACTTGACTTAAAACCTGGAGAGGCTCCCCTGTGTTAAATCGCAGAGAGCAGCGTCTCCCTTGCCTGCCTCTGGCCCCGGTGCTGCCTCCTTCTCTGTGACCGGAAAGTGCAGTAGTGTGGGGTGCAGTGTCTGACAAGCAGCAGCCCTACCCAGGAGGTTCATGGGTGACACTGTGTGTGCATGCGTGTATACTTACCTGCATGGGCTGTGCATACCTCCACACTCACCGGCTTTCAAGTCTGTCCGGAATAATTACAAGGTTGCCATGTAAAAATTGAATATGAAGTTACTAGTTTTGGGTGTTTAGAGTTGGGAGCAGTAACTGGTGGACAGGGAAATACAACATTGAGAACCAGTCTGATCTGCGGATGGCCACAAACCATAAATAGTGAGGGATATTGATGAAAGAATTCAGTGCAGGCAGTCATGAGACCATCTGAGTGTAATCCCCTCCCCAGACCTGGCTAGGGGTCACATTAAGATCCACTGCCTCCAGTGAAGAGGAAGTGTCCCAAGGAGTTCACCCCATGAGCTCTCTCAGCCTGTGGACTGGAATTCCGTCAGCTCAGTGCGCTGCCCGGGACCTGTCAGAGGTCTGCCCACTGACCAGAAGCAGCTGCAGAACTCCAGCAGGGACAGGGAGGCCCCCTGGTCCTTGAGGAGCTGAGCCTTCATTTCGCTTGCTTGAGGAATTAGAAGTCTGTCCTTTAATCCATGCGGTCATACTGCCCACGTTGTGCTCTCATTACTGCGGCTGAGATTTGTAGTCAAGGATCTCTTGGGTCGTTGGAAAAATCATGGCGTGTTTTTCAAGGCAACAAAGCATCATGACTTTTCCAATGACTCAATAGAAAGAATAGTGAGGATGGGAGCCTGCAAATAGTACAGCGGTTAAGGGGCTGGATTCCCACATGGCCAACCACAGTTCGAGTCCTGTACCCAACAGCTTGTGTGTGTGTGTGTGTGTGTGTGTGTGTGTGTGCGCGCGTGTCCCACTTCCCAAGAGAATGGAGGAGAGGGGATTGCAGTGTACCCATGCCCCCTGGGGGTGACTTTGTGGGGAGTGATTGTTCACCTTCCATCTCTCCATTTCTCTCTAGTGAGTACGTGCACCCTATGGCAAAAGGTTTAGAAAAAGAAAGAAGGAAAGAATCGTGAAGAGTAGACTGGAAGGACTGGCTCTGCTCCAGTCTCCATTGCAGTCTTTTTTTCTTTTTTTAAAGAATTATTTATTTAATTTTATTTATTCATTTATTATCACTTTTTAAAATTTGATTAGAGTTAGACATAGAGAGAGAGAGAGAGAGAAAGAGAGAGAGAGAGAGAGAGGGAAAGTGCAAAAGCAAGTCATCCGGTCCAGGACTCGAACTGTGGTTGGTTCTGTGGGAGTGTCCAGTGCCTTAACCACCATGTCACCTGCTGGTCCCCAAAGATATGACCTTCCCGTCGGGGAACTGAACCCTGGTCTCCCATGTGACAGGCAGGGATACTAACCACTATACTAACGAGGAGCTAGTTCCATTACAGTCTTAATAGAGTGTAACATTTGGCCTTTTGGACTTGAGGGCTAGACAAGGATCAGCTATTGTGGGCTTTGATGGTGTCTCTGCATGCCCTGTGAGATGGAGGGGTGGGGCATGGGAACAGGGAAGCTAAAGAAACCACTCTTGCCCAGAATAAAGGAAGCTCCCTCCTGGCTCTGACCCATTGCCCATGCAAACATTGGCATAGGGCGGAAGGTGTTTTTTTTTTTTTTGTTTGTTTGTTTGTTTTAAGAGAGATTTTTGCTATAGGTCATGTGCACTTGCTGAAGCGACAGAGAGACAGAAAGCGAGAAATCACTCCTCAGGGGGGAATGGTCACATCACAATCCCATCTCCTCCAGTCTCCTCTAGGGATTTTGGGCACGTATGCACACACACCTGGTGTGAGTTTCAAGCCGCTGGGTCTGGGACTTTAACTGTGGTTGACTACTTGGGAGTCCAGTCATGTAAACATTATGCCATCTGCTGGTCCACCAATTCTGCTGATTTTTAAGACAAAAATGGCAAGTGAATTTGTATATAGAACCTCTTAATTTCTAAAGATGGATTCAATATTTGGAAATTCTAGACAGGCCAAACAAAACAGACTTGCAGATCATGGTGGCCCACAGCCTGTCAGTCTGCAGCCTCCGCTCCCGGCGCTTTCATGCTCCCTGAAGTTCAGCTTCTAGTATCTGTCCCTGGTTATATTGGAGGGAGCTGAGGCTATCGTATGGGATTCTTACTCAGAATGAGTTGAGATTTGTTGCGTAGTCAAGCGAACAGTGGCCAAAATGAGTACTGTTCTCAGAAAGAGGTCATGGCACAGAAAGAGAACGATCAGAAATGGCCGTCATGCTCTGACCCATCGACCGAAGCGGGAAGGTCATTAGGGAGTCCCCAAGGGCAGGGTTTTCGTGTTTTACCTGTTGAACGAGAAACACAGGCAAAAGGAGAGCCAAGCTGGGGTGCACTCAGGAAGTTGCTGCATGAAATCGTGCAATGATGTTATCATCTATGAATGGTAAACTCTACAGACCAATCAGCTGTCATCCTGCAATCAGATCCCAAATGAAAGTGTTACTCTCCCTAAGTGAGGTGTTGACTTTTCCAGATACAGCTGAGTGAAGTCAGTGGATTTAACAGTTTTAAAGAAATAAAAGACTTGGGACCAGCAGGTGGCATGGTGATTAAGAAGCTGGACACTCCCACATGGCTGACCACGGTTCAAGTCCTGGACCTGATGGCTTGTTTTTTCACTTTCTGTGTGTGTGTGTGTGTGTGTGTGTGTGCGTGTGTGTGGTCAAATGAAAATAAATGAATGAACAAATAAAATTAAATAATTCTTTTTTAAAAAAAGGAAATAAAAGACTATTATAATTATTCTCGTTTTTATTTTTTCCACTGAATATCATTTTAAGTAAACCTATAGAAGAGCTGATACAATAAATAAACATTGTGTGGTGTATTGTTATATTAATATGCTATAGTTTGCTCAATCATTGCTCTATTTTTTGATATTTTGCTATGAGCAGTTTATGAAAATAATGACTTACTGTTACCCTTTGAACTGCCAGGTATTTGGCTGCTTTGCTTCTTTTTTGAAAAGCCCATGCTTTGCCCATTTTATATCAACACTCTTAAAGTCGCCTTTCTTTTTTTTTTCTTTTCTTTCTTTCTTTTTTTTGGAGAGGTTTTTGCTATGGGACACGTGTGCACGCCAGACAGACAGAGAGACAGAGAGCAGGGACTCACCCCCCAGGGGGGATGGTCACGCCGCAATCCCTTCTCCTCCATTCTCCTCTCAGGATCCTGGGCACGCACACACACGCGCCCGGCGTGAGTTTTAAGCCACCAGGTCCGGGACGCGAACCGCGGTCGACTACGTGAGAGTCCAGCGACATAGCCATTACGCTAACTGCTGGTCCCTTTCTTTTTTTCTTTTTAAGAGATTTTACTATAGGATGCATGTACTTGCCAGAGAGACAAACAGAAAGCAAGAAATCACCCCTCAGGGGGAATGGCCACACAGCAATTCCTTCTCTTTCATTGGCTTCTCAGGATTTGAAGCACATGTGCACATGCATCTGGCATGAGTTTTAAGCCACAGGTCTGGGACTCTCCCTGTAGTTGGCCATGAGGGAGTCCAGCACCCCAACCGCTACACCACCTGCTGGTCCCTACAGTTGCCATTTGAAGGTCAATTCCAATGGGTCAGTCAGCATTTCAAGTTGTACTTCCTGGTGACCAAGTCTACCTGTAGAAATCTATTTTAGCAACAGTGTCTTCTCTCCATTTGTTTTGGCCATGTTTATGCAGTTATGTCAATATTTCATTGTGCTTTGCCATAATCATTTTAGAACAATGAGTAGGAAAGAGAAAAATGGAAGTGAAGATTTGTTTTCTTTGTGGTAAAATATATTAATATAAACTTTAACGTTATAACCCTTTCCAAGTGTACAACTCAGTAGCGTTAAAAGTATTTCCAAAGCTGTGAAACCATTACCATCCATCCCCCAAACTTTTTCATCTTGGCAGACTCAAATCCTGTGCCCATTAAATACAAACTCCCCATTGCTTCCAGCAACCTAGTCTCTGGTCAACTCTGTTCTACTTTCTGCCCCTACATTGGTCTCTTCCAGGTAGCTCATGTAAGTGGGATCATTCAGTGTTTGTGTCCCGTGAAGTGAAGATTTTAGGGATGAACATCGGTTTCACAGCCTTCCTGAAGTGGAGACAAAGGCAGAAATCACCAGCGTTGATAAAGGCATTTGCCTCCAGGGTAATCGGGTAGACATCACGCGTTGTACATGCTGTTGAGAAATCAAAGAAACACATTATACAGGAAACAAGACAGAAAAAGTTGGAACTAGGATAGCGAGGCTTGCGATAAAAGGTGAGGTTCAGGATCTTTGGCTTTCAGGTATTGGAGGCACACCTGGTGCATTTCACTGTCTGTCTCCTCGGGCTTGGTTTATAATCCCTAGAGATTAGCCAGATCAAAGGGCAGGTTAAGAGTCCTTCCCTTCCCCCTCCCTCCTTCCCTTCCTTCCTTGCAGGACAGAGGGAGCCAGACAGTGAATGACAAACTGGCACCCACAACAAGATTCTCGCGCTATGACCTCCTCCTGGCCTCATCCGGCATCACGCATGGGCACACGAATAGGGAGACTTCAGGACGTGAACTCCGGACCTCCTCATGCAGCCTCGGCTTTGTGATGTGTTGCATTACCCCCTGCCCCACCACGGCTGACCTCGGTTAGAGCTCTTTTCTTGATCACCATTTTTATTCCCCTATACTAGACAAATTTCCTGTTTCTCTACTGTTTCAACACCACTCCTGGTATCAAATGTGTGTGGGTTTTCCTCACACCAGCAACCCGTTCTCCAACACTCTGCCAAAGCCAATGAGGTGTCCTACAACTTCATTCTGAGACTCCCTGGAGCTGTGTGGACACCTGAGGTGAAGTTCTCAGTCCCACAAGATGGCCCGTCACAAATCAGATGCCAGTCACAAATCCCGTGCTTCCTGGACTGCTGACCAATGGCAGTAGGTAGGGATTCCTGGTGCCTTCAGGTTTGGTGACCTCCCATGATGGCTCAGAGAATTCAGGAAAACACTCTGTTTACTGATTTACACAGGACAAGATCAACAGCCTGATGAAGAGATGCGTAGGGTGAAGTACAGAGGAGGCGTCAGAGCTTCCCTGCCCTCTGGGACGCAGCCATGTCCAGCACTTCCATCACCGCTCCGAAGCTCCCCCACCCTCACTGGTTAGGGTTCCAACGGAGGTTTCACTAGCTAGACAGGACTAATGACGTCGTTGGGTACTGGTGATGAAACACAGTCCCTAGCTCCTCATCCCTACCCAGAGTTCAGCCTCTTTCAGGTGGGACTGAATGTTCCAGCCCTCTAATCCCACCTTGGTCTTTCTGGCCAGCAGCCTCCATCCAGAAGCGATGGAGGGACCCCAGCCACCTGTCAGACAAGAGACAAACCCCTTACTCCGCGAGCGTTGGAAGCTCCTGTGTGAGGAATCAGTAACTAAGTAAGACCAAGTATTGTGACAAAAGATGCTCTTGTCATCCTTACTGCTCAGGGGAGCCCAGCGGTTTAGGAGTTCTGGGCCAGAAACTGAAGGCAGAGGTCAACTATGTAGGTCTGTGACCTTACTAGGTCACAACTTGCTACATGAAGTCTGAGGTAATAGGAGAGCAGAAGTGTGTATAACTCGCCCTCAGCCCCTGCATGTTTGTTCTGGTGTGAGCAAAGGAAAGGGCCCTCGGGTGGATCTGTGACCAGGGCAGGAAGCATGTTCCTAACAACACTGTGGCCACGTTACAGAGGACAGAGAGCCACTGAGAGCTCACATGGTCCTTGCAAAGTCCTCTGTAAATGTCTTAAATGAAAAGCATACCTGGGGTCAGCCAGTGGTGTGTGGTGGTGAAGGCAGCTGGATCTCACATGGCTGACTGTGGTTCAAGTCCCAGGCCTGCTGACATAAGAAATACCCAGGTATTGGGACCAGCAGTTGGAGTAATGGCTACGTTGCTGGACTCCCATGTAGTCAACTGCGGTTCAAGTCCCAGACTCGGTGGCTTTAACTCATGCCAGGCATGTGTGCATGTGTGCCCAAGATCCCTAGAGGAGAGGGACCAGCAGTTAGCGTAATGGCTACGTTACTGGACTCACACATAGTTGACCGCAGTTCGCGTCTCGGACCCGGTGACTTAAAACTCACGCCAGGAGCAAGTGCGTGCGTGCCCAGGATCCCGAGAGGAGAATGGAGGAGAAGGGATTGCGGCGTGACCATCCCCCCCTGGGGGGTGATTTCTCACTTTCTGTCTCTATGTCTCTCTATATATTTCTGGCAAGCGTATGCACCCTATGGCAAAAACCTCTCCAAAAAGAGAATAAGAGAAAGAAAAAGAGAAAGAAAGAGCCTCTGGTGGATGTTCTCTCACTTTCCCTTTCCCTCTCTTTCTCTGTCTCTGCCTGGAGAGCACATATGGCCTATAGCAAATTCAAAATAATAATAATAAAGCATTTCCGTTTCGTCATATCCTTGCCCATATTGGGTGTTATTGCTTCTCACTCTGTTGGAGTGTAACTAAACTAAGTGACAAACCCCAGGACAGGCTCTCTCCTTTGGATTTCTGTCACCACCTATTATGAGCTGCACTTTGGGCCACTACAGTGAGTTTTGTTGTTTTTTGTTTGTTTGTTTGTTTTATTTGTTCATTTATTTCTTTCATGAGAGAGAGAGAGGTAAAAGACAGCTATTCCTAACAGGGCCCACATGCCATGATCCACTCCCCGACTCAGAGTCTAGATTACAAACATGGGCATGTGCCCAGCATGGACAGTGGGCCTCAGAATGTGCTGCCAGGCCCCTCCCATTGCTGTCAGCATCGCACAGCATCCAGTTACGCCTGGGCTACTGGCTGGCTTGTCTCATGGGTTTTGCACTGCTGTTCCCATCTTGACTTTGACAGTTCCCAGTCGTCTTCACTTTTCAGGTGAAGCATTTTTTTAAGGAGCCCCTCTGCCACAGAGCAGACAAGATTAAGCACCCCGTGATGTGGCTCCATTGTAGCTGACACTTCCCTTTCTGTTAACAAGCATGACATGTGTGGCGAGCTCTTTGGCATCCTTAGTCCCCATAGGCTGGAGGACATGAAGCCGTGTCTGTCCTGGTTATTACTGTGTCCTTGGTGTCCTGTGCACGTGGTGATGGTCAGTGCATAGAGAAGCCTGTACGCCAGTGATTGAGAATAAGTAATTACATCACTTACTTATCAATTGCTAGGAAGGATGAATCTTTTTTCTTTTCTTTCTTCTTTCTTTTTTTTTTTTTTTTTTTGTAGAGGTTTTCGCCTTAGGACATGTACGCTTGCCAGAGAGAGAGAGAGAGACAGAGACAGTGAGAGAGAAAGTGAAAAATCACCCCCGAGGGGATGGCCATGCTGCAACCCTTTCTTCTCTATTCTCCTCCCAGGGTCCTGGGCACACATGAACATGCGCCCAGATTGATTTTCAAGCCACTGTGTGTAGGACTCAAGCCATGGTCGGCCATGTAGGGGTCTAGCAATGTAACCACAATGCCATCTGCTGTCCCAATGAATCTTTTCTTTTTAATGATTTTCTTGCATTAACTGCTGTTTCCCCCGAGTGATTTCCAGATCGTTCAATCCTTCCTTCAATGCGCTTGTTTCAGCACCTCCTTGGAATTTTAAAGATAAGCAGGACACCTTTCTAAGTGGTAGTTTAAACTTTTGGGGATCAATCAGGTTTTTTGTTGATCTTTATCAAGTTGAGAAAGTTTCTTTCCATTTCTAAGGTGCTAAAGATTTTGATCATGAATTGATGTTGAATTTTTTCAGGTGTATTTTCTTCATGAAATAATATAATTATGTAATTTTATTTCTTCAAGTACAATGATATGATGGACTACCTTGATTAATTTTTGAATGTTGAGCTAGTCTTGCATACCTGTAATAAACCTCACTGGTTATAGTTTACAATTCTTTTTATATATTGCTACATTTTTGCTACACTGCTGAAAGGATTTTTTCATCTGTCTTATAAAGGATATTGCTGTGCTGTTGTTTTTGTACTGTCTTTCTTTGGTTTCAGTAACAGGGTACTACTAGCTTCATAAAATGAATCAGAGGGAACCAGCAGTTAGCGTAATGGCTATGTCTCTGGATTCCCACGTAGTCGACCGTGGTTCACGTCCCAGACCCGGTGGCTTAAAACTCACACCGGGCACGTGTGTGTGTGTGCCCAAGATCCCGAGAGGAGAAAGGAGGAGAAGGGATTGCGGCATGGCCATCTCCCCTATGGGGTGATTTCTCGCTTTCTGTCTCTCTGTCTCTCTCTGTCTGGCGAGCGCACGTGCCCTACAGCGAAAAACCTCTCCAAAAAAAAAAAAAAAGAATCAAAGTGGTTCCTCTTCTAGTTTCTTAAAAAGGTTTTCTAGAACGGTTGGGGCCAGCAGTTAGCATAATGGGTATGTTGCTGGACTCCCATGTAGTCAACCGTGGATTTAGTCCCAGACCCAGTGGCTTAAATTCATGCCAAGCGCGTGTCCATGGTGTCCAAAATCCCAAGAGGACAATGGAGGAGAAGGGATTGCTGCATGGCCATCCTCCCCGGGGGGGGGGGGCGATTTCTTGCTTTCTGTCTCTCTGTCTCTGTATTTCTGGCAAGTGTGTGCGTGCCCTATAGCAAAAACGTCTCAAAAAAAAAAAAAAAAAGAATGGTTGTTATTTTGTAGAATTCACTATTGAATCCATTTGGGCCTATAGATTTTTGGGGGGATGAATTTATTTGGGGGGAGATTTAAAAATTACGATTTCAATTTTTAAATTCTTTTGCTAGTTATAGGTTATAAAAATGCTCACCTTGGGACCAGCAGTTAGCGTAATGGCTATGTCGCTGGACTCCCACGTAGTCAAACGTGGTTTGAGTCCTGGACCCAGTGGCTTAAATTCACGCCAGGCGCGTGTGTGTGCGTGCCAAGATCCCAAGAGGAGAATGGAGGAGAAGGGATTGCAGCATGGCCATCCTCCCTAGGGGGTGATTTCCTGCTTTCTGTTTCTCTGTCTCTCTCTGTCTATCTGGCGAGCACACGTGCCCTATAGCAAAAACCTCTCCAAAAAAAGGAAAAAAAATGCTCACCTCTATATTGGGTAAGTTGTGGCACTTGGTGTTTTTTGAGGATTTAATCAATTTCAGCTAAAATGTCAAGTGTGTGTGTGTGTGTGTGTGTGTGTGTAGGGTTGTTCAATGATGTATTCTCTTACTAAGCTTTTGGTGTCTGTGGGGTCTGTAGTCATACTCCTGTTTTATTTGTAGTGCTGATAATTGGTGTCTCCTCTCTTTCTGTCAGTCCAGGATTGGGCACAGTTGCCTCACTGCTGCAGGATGGTGGAAGTCCATTTTGTCTTCACTATACCATGGGGAAGAGAGTTCTTATTACCACCCAATGGAAAAGAAAGGCTTACCTTCCCTCTTTTTCTTCTCCTACTTCACTCCATTGGAAAGGTTGGAGGGCTCTTACACTCTGGCCAGTGTAGACTCTAATAACTCCACTTAGACATGGCTGGAGTGAGTCGCAGTTTCCTCTCTGGAGTTTGGCTGTAGGAGAACAGTTATGGTCTAGAACATTTTGTCTTGCTAGGCTGCCCCTTAAGGTAGACCTTCATTTCGGTAAAGCAGGCTATCTTAGGGTTTGGTCTGTGCCCATTGGCATTTCTGTGTTGCTCACGTCTTTGACTCCAATTCCAAGACATTGGAGGCAAAGGAATGCCCAGAGAGCTCATTGCCACGCCATTCTGCAGGTCTGCAGCTCCCTTCAGGCTTCCTCATCTCTCCACCTTTCAAAGTCTTCTTTGGTTTATTTTCATATAATATCTAGGTGTACTGAGTGGGAAGAACAGAGAATAAGACATCCACACCATCTTTGCAGAAGGAGAAGTGTGTTCTCTTAAATCTTCACTTTCTTACTTTTTTCTTTTCTTTTTTTTTTTTTTTTGGTATAGATGTTTAAAAGATGAACATAGACATACTATATCTGTCTTAATATCTTTTTTGTTTTTTCTTTCCTTTTTTTTTTTTTTTAAGTTTTTTGCCATAGGCTGCGCGAGCTTGACAGAGAGGGAAACTGAGAAATCACCCCCCAGGGGTGATGGCTATGCCACCGTCTTTTCTCCTTCATTCTCCTCTCAGGATTCTGGGCACACACGCATATGCACCTCATGTGCCACCAGCCTGGGGCTCACACCAGAGTCGGCCGTGCGGGAATCTAGTGCCTTAACCACCATGCCACCTGTTGGCTCCAGTATCCTTTATTTTTGTCACTGATTATAATACATCACTTCTTAGTGAAGTGGCTATAGTGTAGGGATTATTTTTGCACTTATTTTGTTATTTATTTATTTCATGAGAGAGAGAGCTGGACCATGGACACACATACATACTCTGAGTGCTCAGGGAGGCTTTGAGCTTTGGGACTAAAACCCAGGACCTTGTCCATGTGGTTTCAGATGCACCACCACCTGATCCCCAGAACAACCCTTTAAAACAAAGACTCTGGGATCAGCAAGTGGCGTGGATCCTGCATGGTCAAATGCTCTGAATCCCAGACCTAGCAGCTGAAAAACACACCAGGCGCATGTGCATGTGTGCCCAGAATCCCGAGAGGAGACTAGAAAAGAAGGAATTACAGTGTGGCCATCCTCTCTGGGGTGATATCGCACTTTCCCTCTCTCTCTCTGTTCTCTCTCAGTGAACACATGCACTCTATAACAAAACTAAAAAGCAATAACAACAACAACAACAACACCCTGCAACTCTGGTCCTCTATTCAGATGGCTCCAGTGGCTCCTCAACGCCTTCAGAAAATATCCAGACTCTTCCCACAGCCACAGGCTCTGCACGCTCCAGCACTTACTGTCTGCCACCTTCATTTCCCTAAAAACCCCTTCATTTCCCGACAGGATCCTTCACTCCCCCAGCTCCAGCCAGGATGGCATCCTGCCTCTGGGTGTGCTCAGCTCCCAGGGCCTCCGCCCTTGTCCTTTCCTTGCCTGTTCTGGAAAGGTCTTCCACTGTGTTTCCCTTCTCTTTGTTCAGGGTTCTGTTCTGATGTCGCCCATCAAGGAGGATTTCCCCAGGCGCTGGTAAGAAATGTCAGGCTGAAGGACCCTCTCCCTCTTTCAGTCCTCCACTGTGGAGGCTTTGTTTAATTCACTGCTGCATCCTGATGCCCAGTGGGCACCCAGCACACAGTAGGGTCTCAATAAATATACACAAGGGGTAGTTTGTGGAAAAGTGGATTTAGAGTATGAGTTTATTTAGGTGCAAAAGAACTGAAAAAAAGTTTTTTCATAATTTGCAATTTCCATGAACTTCATGAGACCCTCACGTTCAGTAAAAAAATTTTAAAATGAGGCCGATCTTTTTATTGCTTCAAACGCTCTTCTATCAGAGAGAATAGTGCAATAGATATTCTTGGTCCACATAGATTTTCTAAAACTCTCTGAACATGTAAGCATGCCATCTGCAAAAGATAGTTTTGTTTCCTTTTGTTACAGGTAGGTGGTCTGCAGAGTTGCCAAATGAACAACCTTCTGTTATTAATCTCTCCTGGATCGAAGTGGCCCTTTGAGGTGGTCTTTTATGGGGTCATGCCCAAGTCCCTTTAGAATTTGGGCTCCTCGGAGGGACCAGCAGTTAGCGTAATGGCTATGTCACTAGACTCCTCCCATGTAGTCGACTGCGGTTCGAGTCCCAGATCCGGTGGCTTAAACTCACGCCGGGCGCGTGTGCATGCGTGCCCAAGATCCTGAGGAAAGAATGGAAGAGAAGGGATTGTGGCGTGGCCATCTCCCCTGGGGGGTGATTTCTCACTTTCTGTCTCTCTGTCTCTCTCTGTCTGTCTGGCGAGCGCATGCGCCCTATAGCAAAAACCTCTCCAAAAAAAGAAAAAAAAAAAGAAAGAATTTGGGCTCCTCTTACATTTTCAGTCACATGTTTTTGTTTCATTTCTATAAGTTGATTTATTTGTTCCATGAGTGAGAGACAAAGAGGCAGTGCTCCCAACAACTGTTGCTGTGCCCACCCCCAACTTCAGTCAGCCCCAGATCAAGGCCTGGCATGGTCTCTGAACGTGCGCTTGGAGCCCGCGGGGCGTCATGCTTTACCACTGCAATACCGGCACCTTTTCCATGATTTCTACTGATGGTTGATCCCTTTCATCTGGCTCAGCTCTTCCATCGGGCAGCCTTGATCTCCGTGTTTCCGAATTGCAATCTCTGGTCTCTCTGTCCCTGCACAGGCAGAAGCCAGGGTGGGGCTGAGACACACTAGCTCCCACCTGCTCACAGAGCAGAGCCAGGTCTGCAGAGGTGGATGTTCAAGGCCTTAAACAGTGTGGCTCCCTCTGCTTTGACCGCCCTCCCCTCTTCGTTCTGTGAACCTCGTGCTCAGGCCAGGTACGCACCCCTTCCTTCCTCACGGCGTCTCCTCTCTGCCACCCTCCGCTGTCTTCATGTCACTTTCTCCTTCGAGTCTTCTTGATTCACCTCGTTGGAGTTAATCCCCCCTCCGCCTCTCATCTTTCTTTTTTTTTTTTAAGAGACATTTTTGCTATAGGGCGTATGCACTCAGCCAGAGAGACAAAGAGAGACAGAGACAGAAAGCGAGAAATCACCTCCCAGAGGGGGTGGCCACGCTATAATCCCTTCTCCTCCATTCTCCTCTTGGGATTCTGGGCACTCACGCACATGCACCTGACGTGAGTTTTAAGCCACCAGGTCCAGGACTCGAGCCACATGGGAGACCAGCTACGTAACCATTATGCCATCTGCTGGTCCCCACCACTCATCTTTTTAAATAGTATCTGTAACTTTGCATTTCTTATTGTAATTATTTGTGGTCTTGTTTTATTCATTTTTTTGAAGCTTATTGATTTTTTCCCCCCACGAAAGTGAGAGATAAACAAGCAGACAGGAAGGGAGAGAGAAATCAAAACAGGTACCTCTGAGGGTCTCAAGCCAGGATCCTCCCCTCCAGCCTTCTCAGCCCGCATCAGGGCATGTGTGCTAGCCGGTACAGGTGGATGGGGAAACAGAACTCCTCAGTCTTCCGTATTGTTGGCTTGAGCGGTGTCTTACCACTGCAACATGCAGCTGGCCCTGGTATCATCCATCCCGGGTAAAAGCTCCCTGAAGACCAAACCCATTCACGAGTCGGTTCTGCAGCTCTCAGTCTTGTACACAGAAGATACGGCGTAAGCATCAGATAAAGGGTTAACTCTGTGTTTTCCTCTCTAAGTGGAAGTTCAGCATAATGAACTGCACTCATATTTTTCTTCTTCTTTATAAGTGGCCAAGTCATTTGGAAGAATTAAATTCCATCTAAGATCTGCTTTGGAATAATCCCAAACAATTTTTAATGTTTCATACATAACTGCTATTTTTTCAATGATCTGAGTGTTATGAGCCCTTTGTAAATCTAGTGAGTGGAACATTTTTAAAACTTCTAGGGGCCAGCATTTGGTGTGATGGTTAGAGTGTTGGGCTCCTACATGACTGACCTCAGTTCAAATCCTGCTTTCTTGCTTTCCCTCTCTTTCTCTCTCTGGTGAGCACATGTGCCCTGTAGCAAATAAAGTAAAATAAAATAAAATAAAATAAAATTAAATTAAATTAAAAAAAATAAAAAGTGAAATAAAATGAATAATTCCTAAAAAAAAAAAGAAGAAAGTCCTATATTCAGGACCAGTGGGTAGCATAGTGGTTAAGGTGCTGGACTCCCATATGGCTGACTGTGGTTCGAGTTCTGGACCCAGTGACTTGATACTTATACCGGGTACGTGTGTGTGTGTGTCCCCAAAATCTCGAGAGGATTGCAGCATGGCCATCCCCCCAGGGGATGATTTCTCACTTTGTCTCTCTGTCTCTCTCTCTCTGTCTCCAGTGAGTGCATGCATGCTATAGTGAAAACTCTCCCTCTCAAAAGAAAAACCATTTATATTCATAGCTGTATTATTTCTGGTGGTGATTGATTTTTTAAAGAATTATCTACCTTTATTTTTTCATTTATTTATTTATTTTAATTTGACCAGAGAGGGATAGAGCGGGGTGGGGGGGTGAGAAAGCAAGCCGCCATGTCAGAGACTCGAACCGTGGTCACCCATGGGGGAGTGCAGTGTCCACCCCCAACTTCAGTCAGCCCCAGATCAAGGCCTGGCATGGTCTCTGAACGTGCGCTTGGAGCCCGCGGGGCGTCATGCTTTACCACTGCAATACCGGCACCTTTTCCATGATTTCTACTGATGGTTGATCCCTTTCATCTGGCTCAGCTCTTCCATCGGGCAGCCTTGATCTCCGTGTTTCCGAATTGCAATCTCTGGTCTCTCTGTCCCTGCACAGGCAGAAGCCAGGGTGGGGCTGAGACACACTAGCTCCCACCCGCTCACAGAGGCGAGGCCAGTCTGGCGAGGAGGATCCCTCCCCTCTTCGTTCTGTGAACCTCGTGCTCAGGCCAGGTACGCACCCCTTCCTTCCTCACGGCGTCTCCTCTCTGCCACCCTCCGCTGTCTTCATGTCACTTTCTCCTTCGAGTCTTCTTGATTCACCTCGTTGGAGTTAATCCCCCCTCCGCCTCTCATCTTTCTTTTTTTTTTTTAAGAGACATTTTTGCTATAGGGCGTATGCACTCAGCCAGAGAGACAAAGAGAGACAGAGACAGAAAGCGAGAAATCACCTCCCAGAGGGGGTGGCCACGCTATAATCCCTTCTCCTCCATTCTCCTCTTGGGATTCTGGGCACTCACGCACATGCACCTGACGTGAGTTTTAAGCCACCAGGTCCAGGACTCGAGCCACATGGGAGACCAGCTACGTAACCATTATGCCATCTGCTGGTCCCCACCACTCATCTTTTTAAATAGTATCTGTAACTTTGCATTTCTTATTGTAATTATTTGTGGTCTTGTTTTATTCATTTTTTTGAAGCTTATTGATTTTTTCCCCCCACGAAAGTGAGAGATAAACAAGCAGACAGGAAGGGAGAGAGAAATCAAAACAGGTACCTCTGAGGGTCTCAAGCCAGGATCCTCCCCTCCAGCCTTCTCAGCCCGCATCAGGGCATGTGTGCTAGCCGGTACAGGTGGATGGGGAAACAGAACTCCTCAGTCTTCCGTATTGTTGGCTTGAGCGGTGTCTTACCACTGCAACATGCAGCTGGCCCTGGTATCATCCATCCCGGGTAAAAGCTCCCTGAAGACCAAACCCATTCACGAGTCGGTTCTGCAGCTCTCAGTCTTGTACACAGAAGATACGGCGTAAGCATCAGATAAAGGGTTAACTCTGTGTTTTCCTCTCTAAGTGGAAGTTCAGCATAATGAACTGCACTCATATTTTTCTTCTTCTTTATAAGTGGCCAAGTCATTTGGAAGAATTAAATTCCATCTAAGATCTGCTTTGGAATAATCCCAAACAATTTTTAATGTTTCATACATAACTGCTATTTTTTCAATGATCTGAGTGTTATGAGCCCTTTGTAAATCTAGTGAGTGGAACATTTTTAAAACTTCTAGGGGCCAGCATTTGGTGTGATGGTTAGAGTGTTGGGCTCCTACATGACTGACCTCAGTTCAAATCCTGCTTTCTTGCTTTCCCTCTCTTTCTCTCTCTGGTGAGCACATGTGCCCTGTAGCAAATAAAGTAAAATAAAATAAAATAAAATAAAATTAAATTAAATTAAAAAAAATAAAAAGTGAAATAAAATGAATAATTCCTAAAAAAAAAAAGAAGAAAGTCCTATATTCAGGACCAGTGGGTAGCATAGTGGTTAAGGTGCTGGACTCCCATATGGCTGACTGTGGTTCGAGTTCTGGACCCAGTGACTTGATACTTATACCGGGTACGTGTGTGTGTGTGTCCCCAAAATCTCGAGAGGATTGCAGCATGGCCATCCCCCCAGGGGATGATTTCTCACTTTGTCTCTCTGTCTCTCTCTCTCTGTCTCCAGTGAGTGCATGCATGCTATAGTGAAAACTCTCCCTCTCAAAAGAAAAACCATTTATATTCATAGCTGTATTATTTCTGGTGGTGATTGATTTTTTAAAGAATTATCTACCTTTATTTATTTTTTTTAATTTGACCAGAGAGGGAGAGAGCGGGGTGGGGGGGTGAGAAAGCAAGCCGCCATGTCAGAGACTCGAACCGTGGTCCCCCATGTGGGAGTCCAGTGCCCTTAACCACCATGCCACCTGCCAGCCCTCTGGTGGTGATTATTAAATGTATCTTTCTATGCCAGCCTACGACTAAAGCATATAACAAATCCGTATTTACACATAAATCAATTCTTGATATAGATCAATTCATTCTGTTTTATTTGATGAGTTCTATTTATTTTATGTGTTATTTGCTTATTTTTATTTATTTGTATTATTTACTTAATATGGTTCTATTTTAAGAAATTAATTATCTTGGGACCAGCAGGTGGCATGGTGTTTAAGGCGTTGGACAGTCCCACATGGCCAGCCATGGTTCAATTCCTGGACCTGGTGGCTTGCTTTCTCACTTTCTCTTTCTCTCTGTGTCCCTCTCTGGTCAACACAAAATAAGTAAGTGAATAAATACAATTAAAAATAATTTAAAAAATAAATTCACACACACACAGAAATAAAAGGAAAAAAGAAATTATCTTATTCAGTTTTAGTCCATTTGAATTATATGTAATGATAGTTTATTGATGTACCTGATTTAATGGGTTTTTTTAAACTTTTTTCTCTATGTTTTTATCTGGTTGTCTATTGTGTTTGAAATAAATATATATATATCTGGTTGTAAGGTAAACTAAGATACATAAAAACCGGCATTTTTAGGCTTCGATGAACTTTTTTTCTTTAAAAAATTTTGTTTTAATGTTTCTTCCTTCTGTGAGTAAGAGACAGAGAGAAAGACAGGCACCCCCACGAAGGTCATCACATGTGACCCACCCAGCCTCAGTCAGCCCCGGACCATGGCCCAGGGGTGCCTGGGAGGCCCACGGAGGTCTCCAGAGTAAGCCTCCAACTTCCCACGTGGCATGACTGCTAGGACGCTCCCTTCGTATGACAGAGACTTGCATTGTCACTGCATCGCTATTCGACCCCTCGTTTATTTCTCTGAGTATTTAAAAGTGAATCAATTCCATAAATACTTTTTCCCCCCAGCCAGACGGGTATGACTTAATCTTTAATTTATTTTCATTTATTTGTTTAAGACAGCATCCCACTCTGTTGAGATTTAACTGCCCGCTGGTACTTGAGGTCTACGCCACTACACCAGGCTCTTTTTAGACAGGATTCTGCTACATTGCCCAGGCTAGCCTCAAGCTTCCAATCCTCCCACCTCAGCCTTTTGGGTCACTGGGATTACAAATGGCACCACCTTACCCAGCCACTAAGCTGGACTGGGAGTTGAACCTGGGCCTCCCATGTGGCTTCAGTCTGTGAAGCCCTGCCTCCTAGCGGTCATGCCACCGCAGCTGGGCTGCTTGACTTAGAGCATTCTTCTCTTTTATCCAGTGTTTTCCAGAATGTGGTTCCAAAACCTAGTGCTCGGTGGGGTAGCCACTGTGGCTGCTGGGGGCTCACTTGGGTCCCAAAGGTACTTGACCTGTACTTACCATGGGTCTGGCAAATATTTATTGAACCAATAAATGTCTTTCCCTTTGGGTTGGCTACTTCTTACCCAGACTATGTGGGTTTTCTTTGTTTTTAAACTTGTTTTGTAAGTTTGGCTGGTGGGTAGTAGGTTTCTCTCATTCAGATTTTTACATTGTTGCTTCTTTGCAAATCCGGAAGCTTCCTGTGTTGTTTCTCACTTTGCTCTCTTCCTAGAATCTGACAATGAGAATTAGATACAATGA
>NW_006204133.1:6999480-7008284 GCF_000334495.1 Tupaia belangeri chinensis
CTGTCTCTCTCTGTCTGTCTGGCGAGCGCATGCGCCCTATAGCAAAAACCTCTCCAAAAAAAGAAAAAAAAAAAGAAAGAATTTGGGCTCCTCTTACATTTTCAGTCACATGTTTTTGTTTCATTTCTATAAGTTGATTTATTTGTTCCATGAGTGAGAGACAAAGAGGCAGTGCTCCCAACAACTGTTGCTGTGCCCACCCCCAACTTCAGTCAGCCCCAGATCAAGGCCTGGCATGGTCTCTGAACGTGCGCTTGGAGCCCGCGGGGCGTCATGCTTTACCACTGCAATACCGGCACCTTTTCCATGATTTCTACTGATGGTTGATCCCTTTCATCTGGCTCAGCTCTTCCATCGGGCAGCCTTGATCTCCGTGTTTCCGAATTGCAATCTCTGGTCTCTCTGTCCCTGCACAGGCAGAAGCCAGGGTGGGGCTGAGACACACTAGCTCCCACCTGCTCACAGAGCAGAGCCAGGTCTGCAGAGGTGGATGTTCAAGGCCTTAAACAGTGTGGCTCCCTCTGCTTTGACCGCCCTCCCCTCTTCGTTCTGTGAACCTCGTGCTCAGGCCAGGTACGCACCCCTTCCTTCCTCACGGCGTCTCCTCTCTGCCACCCTCCGCTGTCTTCATGTCACTTTCTCCTTCGAGTCTTCTTGATTCACCTCGTTGGAGTTAATCCCCCCTCCGCCTCTCATCTTTCTTTTTTTTTTTTAAGAGACATTTTTGCTATAGGGCGTATGCACTCAGCCAGAGAGACAAAGAGAGACAGAGACAGAAAGCGAGAAATCACCTCCCAGAGGGGGTGGCCACGCTATAATCCCTTCTCCTCCATTCTCCTCTTGGGATTCTGGGCACTCACGCACATGCACCTGACGTGAGTTTTAAGCCACCAGGTCCAGGACTCGAGCCACATGGGAGACCAGCTACGTAACCATTATGCCATCTGCTGGTCCCCACCACTCATCTTTTTAAATAGTATCTGTAACTTTGCATTTCTTATTGTAATTATTTGTGGTCTTGTTTTATTCATTTTTTTGAAGCTTATTGATTTTTTCCCCCCACGAAAGTGAGAGATAAACAAGCAGACAGGAAGGGAGAGAGAAATCAAAACAGGTACCTCTGAGGGTCTCAAGCCAGGATCCTCCCCTCCAGCCTTCTCAGCCCGCATCAGGGCATGTGTGCTAGCCGGTACAGGTGGATGGGGAAACAGAACTCCTCAGTCTTCCGTATTGTTGGCTTGAGCGGTGTCTTACCACTGCAACATGCAGCTGGCCCTGGTATCATCCATCCCGGGTAAAAGCTCCCTGAAGACCAAACCCATTCACGAGTCGGTTCTGCAGCTCTCAGTCTTGTACACAGAAGATACGGCGTAAGCATCAGATAAAGGGTTAACTCTGTGTTTTCCTCTCTAAGTGGAAGTTCAGCATAATGAACTGCACTCATATTTTTCTTCTTCTTTATAAGTGGCCAAGTCATTTGGAAGAATTAAATTCCATCTAAGATCTGCTTTGGAATAATCCCAAACAATTTTTAATGTTTCATACATAACTGCTATTTTTTCAATGATCTGAGTGTTATGAGCCCTTTGTAAATCTAGTGAGTGGAACATTTTTAAAACTTCTAGGGGCCAGCATTTGGTGTGATGGTTAGAGTGTTGGGCTCCTACATGACTGACCTCAGTTCAAATCCTGCTTTCTTGCTTTCCCTCTCTTTCTCTCTCTGGTGAGCACATGTGCCCTGTAGCAAATAAAGTAAAATAAAATAAAATAAAATAAAATTAAATTAAATTAAAAAAAATAAAAAGTGAAATAAAATGAATAATTCCTAAAAAAAAAAAGAAGAAAGTCCTATATTCAGGACCAGTGGGTAGCATAGTGGTTAAGGTGCTGGACTCCCATATGGCTGACTGTGGTTCGAGTTCTGGACCCAGTGACTTGATACTTATACCGGGTACGTGTGTGTGTGTGTCCCCAAAATCTCGAGAGGATTGCAGCATGGCCATCCCCCCAGGGGATGATTTCTCACTTTGTCTCTCTGTCTCTCTCTCTCTGTCTCCAGTGAGTGCATGCATGCTATAGTGAAAACTCTCCCTCTCAAAAGAAAAACCATTTATATTCATAGCTGTATTATTTCTGGTGGTGATTGATTTTTTAAAGAATTATCTACCTTTATTTTTTCATTTATTTATTTATTTTAATTTGACCAGAGAGGGATAGAGCGGGGTGGGGGGGTGAGAAAGCAAGCCGCCATGTCAGAGACTCGAACCGTGGTCACCCATGTGGGAGTCCAGTGCCCTTAACCACCATGCCACCTGCCAGCCCTCTGGTGGTGATTATTAAATGTATCTTTCTATGCCAGCCTACGACTAAAGCATATAACAAATCCGTATTTACACATAAATCAATTCTTGATATAGATCAATTCATTCTGTTTTATTTGATGAGTTCTATTTATTTTATGTGTTATTTGCTTATTTTTATTTATTTGTATTATTTACTTAATATGGTTCTATTTTAAGAAATTAATTATCTTGGGACCAGCAGGTGGCATGGTGTTTAAGGCGTTGGACAGTCCCACATGGCCAGCCATGGTTCAATTCCTGGACCTGGTGGCTTGCTTTCTCACTTTCTCTTTCTCTCTGTGTCCCTCTCTGGTCAACACAAAATAAGTAAGTGAATAAATACAATTAAAAATAATTTAAAAAATAAATTCACACACACACAGAAATAAAAGGAAAAAAGAAATTATCTTATTCAGTTTTAGTCCATTTGAATTATATGTAATGATAGTTTATTGATGTACCTGATTTAATGGGTTTTTTTAAACTTTTTTCTCTATGTTTTTATCTGGTTGTCTATTGTGTTTGAAATAAATATATATATATCTGGTTGTAAGGTAAACTAAGATACATAAAAACCGGCATTTTTAGGCTTCGATGAACTTTTTTTCTTTAAAAAATTTTGTTTTAATGTTTCTTCCTTCTGTGAGTAAGAGACAGAGAGAAAGACAGGCACCCCCACGAAGGTCATCACATGTGACCCACCCAGCCTCAGTCAGCCCCGGACCATGGCCCAGGGGTGCCTGGGAGGCCCACGGAGGTCTCCAGAGTAAGCCTCCAACTTCCCACGTGGCATGACTGCTAGGACGCTCCCTTCGTATGACAGAGACTTGCATTGTCACTGCATCGCTATTCGACCCCTCGTTTATTTCTCTGAGTATTTAAAAGTGAATCAATTCCATAAATACTTTTTCCCCCCAGCCAGACGGGTATGACTTAATCTTTAATTTATTTTCATTTATTTGTTTAAGACAGCATCCCACTCTGTTGAGATTTAACTGCCCGCTGGTACTTGAGGTCTACGCCACTACACCAGGCTCTTTTTAGACAGGATTCTGCTACATTGCCCAGGCTAGCCTCAAGCTTCCAATCCTCCCACCTCAGCCTTTTGGGTCACTGGGATTACAAATGGCACCACCTTACCCAGCCACTAAGCTGGACTGGGAGTTGAACCTGGGCCTCCCATGTGGCTTCAGTCTGTGAAGCCCTGCCTCCTAGCGGTCATGCCACCGCAGCTGGGCTGCTTGACTTAGAGCATTCTTCTCTTTTATCCAGTGTTTTCCAGAATGTGGTTCCAAAACCTAGTGCTCGGTGGGGTAGCCACTGTGGCTGCTGGGGGCTCACTTGGGTCCCAAAGGTACTTGACCTGTACTTACCATGGGTCTGGCAAATATTTATTGAACCAATAAATGTCTTTCCCTTTGGGTTGGCTACTTCTTACCCAGACTATGTGGGTTTTCTTTGTTTTTAAACTTGTTTTGTAAGTTTGGCTGGTGGGTAGTAGGTTTCTCTCATTCAGATTTTTACATTGTTGCTTCTTTGCAAATCCGGAAGCTTCCTGTGTTGTTTCTCACTTTGCTCTCTTCCTAGAATCTGACAATGAGAATTAGATACAATGAGAAAAGAGAGTGAATTGATGGTATTGTTCTCAGTTACACGCAGATCGTAAAGTCCGGATCCTTTCAGTACTCTGTGCAGAGAGGAATGAAGACACAGATTCACTCTGAGGGGGCTGTCTTTACTGTCTTGTTTGTGTATGAGACCTCTGCTCCTGTTCCTGTCCCCACTAAGGGAATTCATGTTGTAATTAAAGTAATACACTGTGCAAGCCATCTTCACGGACTTTTAAGTGCTAGTAATAAAAATGTAATGACACCCAGTACAATGCCCCAAACATTGTCAACAGAATTAGGAAATAGAAAGACGATTCAACGAGACTAGAGGGACCTAAATATAGCATAGAACCTGCTTCTGTCTGACCTGTGTGAGAAGAATGGTTTTTACACTTTTCAATGGTTAAAACCAATCAAAATAAGACTATTTTGCTACGTATAGATTGTATGGAATTCTGGTTTCCATGTCCAGGAATGATGTTTTTTGAGAGGTGGGCTTTCCTGTTTCAGGATTACCTGTTGCTATTTTTGCCCTGCAAGGGCAGAGTAGAATGAGGCCTACGAACTGGAAAATATTTCCTATCTGCTCTTTACCGAATAAAGCTGACCGGCTTCTGGCCCACACCGTAGATTGTAACTGTAGTTGCTCATGGTCAGCCTTAGGAAAATCATCAAAGCTTTTATTTATTTTTCCCCAATTAATGCTATATTTTCACAGTAGCTGACATAGTTCTCAAAAGCTGATACATTTTCCCAATAATGATACATTTTGAATACTGGATACATTTTCCCCCAAATGGATACATTTTTAGATCATTGGAGGTGGGATGATGTTCCTGAAAAAGCGAATTCTGTCCAAGTTTACTTCCTCTTCAAGAAATACTTGAGGGGAAAAAAGCAGAAATAAAAAATGCAGGTACATTTACAATTGTGGGTTTATTTTATTCTCTGAACGGTGACACTTGAGCCGTTTGTTGTGGTCATTGGTTGTTCTGCTGATTGATTTCCGTCTGGTAGTTCATGAAGGTGTAGACACCTACACACAGCCTTGGTGCCAGCAGAAGTTGTGTTCCGTAACGCAGTGTCTCTGCTTGTGCTCCCCCAAAAGCACCAAACTAAACCTCACAAGACTGCCTTTCATTTAAGCTCTTCTTTCGCATGGAACAATGCCAGTAAGTGCTTTCCTATGTCATTAAGGATCACCCCACTCACTTCTGAATGACCTAAGCATCAGTCAAGTTAGGAGAGCAGGATTCCCGAAACGTCCATGTGTGGCTACTGCAACAAATGTTCCTGAGTTTGTTGCCATTCCTTTCTGATTCTGCTCCCACCAGATTTTCTTCCCACTCATTTCCTCCACGCCTCCTCTGGTCTGGTGGCCCCCTGTGTTTGTATTACCACGTTTGTATTGTCTGCTCCGTGTCCCGTCCCCGTGCAGGGTTTCTGGTGAGAATCAGTCACCGGGCCTGAGCATGGCCAGCCTGGCCTCCAGGAAACATTCACGCAGTTGCTGTTTCCTCCTTTCCCACCTACCTGGCGTCTCTTCTCCCACACCTAGGAATAAGAATTTCCTTCCAACATGGTGGGAGGAACAGCATCCCAGTGAGGACTGTGGGTCCCTGAGGTTCCGTCAGTGCAAGGGGAGAAAAGGAGGAGGGAGAGCCTCCACAACCAGGCCTCCCCTCCTTCCCAGGCCGCCTCCCACCACGCGCTTCTTTAAAACTGTCTTTCAGGTTGGCTCTGTGGCCTGGTGTTTGGTGCAGCCAGATGACTGATCACAGCGTCTGAGTCTCAGACCAGCCCCTTTGACACTGGTCATGTGTTCACGTGTCCCCAGTAGCCCAATAGGAGGCAAAAAAAGAGTGTAAGGTGCTGTGATGTGACCGGTCCCCATGGGGAATGCTTTCTCCTCTTTCTCTCTCTCTTTCTTCCTTGCCTCTGGCAAGCACCCTTGAGAAAAAAAAAATAAAAAAGGAAGAGACTCTTGCTTTTTTAAAATTTTTATTTTTTGAGAGGTTTTTGCTATAGGACACATGTGCTTGCCGGAAAGAGAGAGAGACAAAGAGACAGAGAGCAAGAAAGCATCCCCCAGGGGGGAATGGCCACACCACAGTCCCTTCTCCATTTTCCTCTCGGGATCTTGGGCACACACGCACATGCGCTGGCGTGAGAGTAAGCCACCAGGTCCGGGTCTTGAACTGCAGTTGACTACATGGGAGTCCAGGTCTTGAACCGCAGTTGACTACATGGGAGTCCAGTGATGTAGCCATTACACTAACTGCTGGCCCTGAAACTCTTGCTTTTTAATGCAGAACAAGGAGAGGTAACTACAATAGGGCATTTGTGACACTGCAGGCACAGCGGCCCGCACTGTGCTGTCGACAGTCAGTCACTGGTACAGTTCTTTACCTGCAGGTGCATTTTTCCGGCTTCACAGATGAGCAGGTGGGCCCCGACATGCTGGTCAGCAATCTAAAGTATGGCAGAGTGTGGGCAGGAGGGTCCGAGCCAGAGGGCAGCCACGGGGCAGTCCTCAGATGGCAGCCTTGAAGGCCAAGGGCAAGGAAACGCTAAGCGGGGGCTATGCATCCCAAAGAGCAGAAGACTGCCCTCAGATCTTAGGGCCCAGGAGCTGTCGTGTGCCCTGACCGCACAGGAAAGCTGTACGCATTGTGGAAGCAGGACTCAGCATGAGGGGACCTAGAGGTGATTTTCTGATTTTCAGGGGATGCTCGAACCTCTCTGTTTAACAGCGGGCTGGCCAGTGATCATGGGGAAAGCCAACCCAGTTGGATAGATGTATGGCCCACCAGGGATTGGAGCCTGCTCTGCTATGAACAGTAAAATAATCACAACTGGAAAGATGGTGTGAATACCCAGTATACAGATGCTCTGTATATTATTTAGAAATTATTAATAGTTCTGTGGCCAGACTGTGCACAAAGGCAACACACGGCCCACGATACTGGGCTCACATGGGAAGGCCCCAGGTTCGCATCCTGTAGGTGCGGGCTGACGTCACACATGTGCCCGTGATCCGGGTGGGCCGAGCAGGGGGAGACCACAGGGCGTGCACCCTGCTGGGCGCCTGTCTCTTGCTCTCTTTTGGTATCTCTCATGAAATTTAAAAAATGAATGTAAAAACACTGTATTCCTTAAATTTCTTCAAATTATTATGATTACTTGTTTTCTCTTTGTTGCATAATTGAATATTTAAAATCAGAAACTATAGGTGATATGTATATATTTTAAAGAATTATTTACTTATTTAATTCCATTTGTTATTATTGTTTTTTTAATTTGACCAGAGAGAGACAGAGAAAGGAAAATGAGAAAGCAAGCCTCCAGGTCGGAGACTTTGAACCATGGTCAGCCATGTGTGAATCCAGCGCCTTTGACCGTCATGCCACCTGCGAGCCCTGCTAGGTTTATTTAACGCATTGTTTTAGGAGGTCCAGGGTCAAAGGTGAGGGTCTTCCTGTAGGTAGTCCCGAGGCTGTGTGGGGCCCCACCTGGAGAGACAGAGCGAGGCTATGAGTCTGTGTTTGTGTCTGTGTCTCCTTAAGTTACTAGGAGCCAATCAGGGCCCTGCCCCGATGACCTCCTTCAATCCCAGACACCTCCCAAAGGTCCCACCATGGAACACCGTGATCACATTGTCTCCGACTCCTCAGCACCATCACAGTGGCTCACCCGATTACCCTACGGCAATATGGGGGCAAATGCTTAGCCCTCCAGAGTACTTGCTGCCTTGGCTTTCTGTAGGCTCTCAAAGGTTTACCTATTAAAACGTCTGTAACTGTGAGTTTCTAAGGACATATTCTATCATTCCAATATTATCTGTGAAGGGGGCCAGCAGGTGGTATAGTGGTTAAGGCACTGAACTCCCCCACATTGACTGTAGTTTGAGTCCTGGAATTGGCAGCTTGAAACTCATGCCAGGCACGTGTGTGCATGCCCACAATCCTGAGAGGAGAATGGAGGAGAAGGGATTGAAGCATGATTTCACATTATCTGTCTCTCTGTCTCTTCAGCAAGTGCACACATGTCCTATAGTAAAAATCTCTCTCAAAAAATATTATCTTTTGGGACCAGCAATTAGCATAATGGCTATGTCGCTGGACTCCCATGTAGCCGACCACGGTTCGTCCGTACTAGGTGCAGGACTCAAACCGCAGTTGACAACGTGCAAGTCCAGCAACATAGCAATTACACTAAAGGCTGTTCCCGCAGTGTGAATAGTTTTAAGGGACTCATCTGGTTCCACTGTAGTCTGGAAACCCAGTGAACAGCCACGCCCTCCCACCTGGGAGGTTCTGGAATGCGGCCCACTGGGTCTGTCAAAGAGAAGCAGCGGCCCTTCTCCTGCAGGGACCTCATTTTGCGCTTCGTTTCCCCCTCAGGCTTCCATCTCTATCACAAGCTGCCCACCATCGTGCCCGAGAGCTGCCTTCTGATCATGGTGGGACTCCTCCTGGGCGGGATCATCTTCGGCGTGGACGAGAAGTCTCCCCCGGCCATGAAGACCGACGTGTTCTTCCTGTACCTCCTGCCGCCCATCGTGCTGGACGCCGGCTACTTCATGCCCACGCGCCCGTTCTTCGAGAACATCGGCACCATCTTCTGGTACGCCGTGGTCGGGACGCTCTGGAACTCCATCGGCATCGGCGTGTCCCTGTTCGGCATCTGCCAGATCGAAGCGTTCGGCCTCAGCGACATCACTCTGCTGCAGAACCTGCTCTTCGGCAGCTTAATCTCGGCGGTGGACCCCGTGGCTGTGCTCGCCGTCTTCGAGAACATCCACGTCAACGAGCAGCTCTACATCCTGGTCTTCGGGGAGTCCCTGCTGCAC
>NW_006204133.1:7008299-7037874 GCF_000334495.1 Tupaia belangeri chinensis
GCTCAAGCGCATCGTGTGGCTCCGGGCCAGCCCACGGACCTGCCCTGCAGGGGAGCTCCTGCTCGCTGGCCGTTGGGTGACTGCCCAGGCCTGCACTTAGAAGCGCCAGCCCTAGGGGCCAGCAGTTGGTGTAATGGCTATGTCACTGGACTCCCATGTAGTTGACTGCAGTACGAATCCCGCAGCCAGTGGCTTAAACTCACACGTGTGCGCGTGTGCACAAGATGCCGAGAGGAGAATGGAGGAGAAGGGATTGTAGTGTGGCCATCCTCCCTGGGGGGTGATTTCTCGCTTTCTCTGTCTCTCTGGTGAGCACTCAAACCCTATAGCAAAAACCTCTCCAGAAAAAAAAAAAAAAATGCCAGCCCTTGTTCAATGTTGTGATGAAGCCATCCTGAAATCCGTTAATACATTAAAAATACATTATTTATTTTAATTTATTAGAATACATTTGGTCCCCCATTTTCGTTCTGCACCGGGCCCAGCCAAGTATGTGTCTGGCATCTACTTCCGAGTCCCTGCATGTTCCAGAGAAATATTGTTTACAACCCCAACACTTTTATCATTTTGATAAAGTGATGATCTTTTGATCATACCTGGACAGACTTCACATGCCAGAATGCTTTGTAATAAACAAGGCTGTCAATATACAACGTGTACAATACTCCTAAAATGATAATACCTCAGGGCCAGTCTCTATTATATTTGGTAATCATTTATTCATTATGTTCATGCTTTTAAACACGTTCACTTTCTGTTATTTCTCAGCCGGCACATTTCTGGCCCTTAGCATTTTCTCATAAGTTGGTATTTGTTCAAAACACAAGTAGTTTTTACTTCTTATTTATAGAGTTAAGAGGTGTTATGATCGCAATGTTAGCAGACATTTCCTCCACCTTGAATTCCGGCAGGGATGGAGAGAGAGGATAAAAAAGCCTCTGCCCTCACTCACAGGTCTGTACGACTGTTCCACAGTTACACGTACTCAAGTGGTCTCGGATCCGTAACCCAACACGTTAGCTTCCGTGTACTATAGCCACGGCTCTGTAGCAGTCCTGGTGACAACAATCACAGCCATTAACCTTCTGGGAATGCTTCCCCCTGGGTTTAGAGCTGTATGACAAATTGCGAAGTAGGTATTCTTCCCATTTTAGAGATAAGATTGAGGCAGAGAAAGATGGTAAGTGTGCCTAAGTAGCTTAATCACACCACCTTCCCCATTAGCCCCTATTGTTTATGTTATTCCTGATTCGTCGCAATGTCTACGTAGATACTAAGATTCTTTTCTGTTAACCTACATTATGCGGCAAAAGCATGTTACCGAACTCAAATCAGGTTCATTCACCCAAGTGCTATGAAGCCAAACCACAGGCACATGGTATGATGAAGGAAGGTACAGCTTTATTGCAAAGTGCAAAGCAAGGAGAGCGGGCAGCTCATGCTGTAAAGACCCAGTCTCCCTGCGGTGTTCCCGACATGTGCTTTTAAGGGCAGAATTAGGGGCTGAGGTCCAGGTGCAGGAAGAGTTCAGTGATTGGTTCAAGAGGACGTGATCATCTCCTGGGGCATTCTTGATTGGTGAGGCCTTAGATAATCAAATTTTGTTCAGGTTTCTGGAGCCCTTAGGCCTGGGGTCTTTGAGCTCACAGCCAGCAGTTTCCAGCCTACAAAACTTCTTACCTGTTGAAATGAAAACCTTGTCTTTCCTTTAAGTGAGAGTTTTAGAGGTCAAATGGCCCTCATTCAGGGCAATGTGGTTTCATTATCATGACCAAAGTCTGAAGTTTTACCCCTTACTCTGTGCCATTACAATGTAAATGGGTCTTGTACTCCCAGAACCTTAGAAAAGACTTACTTTTAGTTCAGCCCTTATTAATTTTCAGTTTGGGAAATACTTTTTCTTTAACGGAAAGGGAAACTGAGTAACTATCCCTCTTAGGGGGTCCCTGCTCGGTTTCAAGCAGATCCCAAACTGAATAAAATGTCATCTTTAAGGATATTCATTAATAACTAATAACCCAGTAATTTCGGTTAATAGAAATTATTATATAGAAAGTATTCACTGATAATTTATTGAGCATGATTTTAAAATAGCTGCTGAAGCAGGTATATATATATATAGGAGAGGTTTTTGCTACAGGGCGCGTGCGCTCGCCAGACAGAGAGAGACAGAGAGACAGAAAGCCAGAAATCAATGGGGGGGGGGGTTGGCCACGCCCCAATCCCTTCTCCTTCATTCTCCCCTCGGGATCTTGGGCACACACGCACACGTGCCTGGCGTGAGTTTTAAGCCACCCGGTCCGGGACATGAACTGCGGTTGACTACATGGAAGTCCAGCGACATAGCCATTACGCTAACTGCTGGTCCCTGAAGCAGCTATTTTGAAACAGTTAAGTTGCCTCCTTCAAGTAACAAAATCCCCTTCATATAGTCCATTATTCATTAATAGTGATTAGTCATTAACTTACTTATTTTAAATTTTAACTGGGGAAACTACCATAATGGTAAAGACATTTTACAACTCATGCTAATTTCCGGAGACATCAGTTTTCCATTGTGCCTTATATTTGATATGGAAATTGTAACCTTGTTGAGGGAGACTAGAGAGATTTGCATGTGGAATGCTTGGTGTGGATCTGATTAGTGGAGGGGAAACTTCACAAAGAAATAAGACCTGCTGCATTCCTTCTAGGGCAGCTAAGCAAAGTGCGGTCAGTTTCAGAATCAAGCACCAGGCCTTTTTCTGGACTTCCACGCCTTTCATAGTTTCCCAGTCTGCTCTCAGGAGACAGATCTGGCTAAATAACTTGAGGGCGTGCGGAGCCATAGGCCATCCAGAGGTGTGTCCTACGCTTCTTTCCAAGAGGCACCAAGCCATCAGTTGTGGTTTAGGACGGAGAGGGAGGAGTAGCCCAGAGTGGACAGGGGACCAGACCCAGGGAGCCTGCCCTTCCACAGGGAAGACAGGCCAGGGCAAGTGGCTGCAAGTGGGTGCAGCCTTTGCCAGTGGCCAGAGCCCATGTGCTGGAGGACTGTACTGGTTTCATACGAAGAACCTTCCTTGGTAACTCACACACCTGGGTCCTTGGTAAGTCCCATGCTTTAGTTGAAAGGCCAGGGACTCTCAAAGCCAGATCCACAGGATGCCAGGGCACTACATGCAGGAGCTTGCCTGGTCCTGCCTAGTGCCGTAGAGAAAACAGTGCGGTGTTTCTCTCAGTGAGGAACTGAAGGGGACAATGGAACAATGGTAGAACAGATTACCACTCTGCCACCTAGTTAGGTACCCTCAGAGAATAAAGGTGGAGATATCTGGCAGAAGAGCCTTGATTCATTGGTAGAATAGCCTTATGGAACTAAAGGAAGAGGGGAAGATAGTAAAAGTGTGGACCACTGGGACCAGTAGTTGGTGTATGTCGCTGGGCTCCCATGTAGTCGACCGCAGTTTGAGTCCCGGACCTGGTGGCTTAAACTCATGCTGGGCATGTGTGCATGCGTGCCCAAGATCCCAAGAGGAGAATGGAGGAGAAGGGATTGCAGCATGGCCATCCACCCTGGGGGTGATTTCTCACTTTCGGTCTCTCTATCTCTCTCTGTCTTTCTGGTGAGCACATGCACCCTATAGCAAAAACCTCTCAAAAAAAAAAAAAAAAAAACCAACAGAATAAAAATGTAAACCATAATGCATATAGAAAAATTGTGTCAGTGGAGGATGTAGTTAAAAGCATAGAGAAAGAACTGATGTTATAAATGTAACCTAGAGGGAGACCAGTAGATGGTGTGGTGGTTAAGGCACTGGACACGCCCATACGGTTGACCATGGTTCAAGTCCCAGACCTGGTGGCTTGCTTTCTCTCTCTGGTTAAATTAAAATAAATGAAGGAATAAAAATAAATAAATAAATAATCCTTTAAAAAATATAACCTGGAGGATGGGTGAAATTATAGGTTAGAGCAATTAATTAATTTTTCCCTAAATTATGATAAATTCAACAGTGAACTAGAAAAGTTGAAGAGAAAGAAAATCTAGCATAAAAATGTTTCAAAACAAGAGAAATTGACAGTATATAAATTTCAGATCAAACTCTACCTGTTACTATCCAGGGCAATAGTACATTACAATTAACGGGAGAGATGGTAAACAATCCAAAAAAATAAAAAAAAGAAAGAAGGAAAAATAAGGTGCACTTTTTTTTTTTTTTTTTTAAAGGCCATCCACCCTGGGGGTGATTTCTCACTTTCGGTCTCTCTATCTCTCTCTGTCTTTCTGGTGAGCACATGCACCCTATAGCAAAAACCTCTCAAAAAAAAAAAAAAAAAAAACCAACAGAATAAGAATGTAAACCATAATGCATATAGAAAAATTGTGTCAGTGGAGGATGTAGTTAAAAGCATAGAGAAAGAACTGATGTTATAAATGTAACCTAGAGGGAGACCAGTAGATGGTGTGGTGGTTAAGGCACTGGACACGCCCATACGGTTGACCATGGTTCAAGTCCCAGACCTGGTGGCTTGCTTTCTCTCTCTGGTTAAATTAAAATAAATGAAGGAATAAAAATAAATAAATAAATAATCCTTTAAAAAATATAACCTGGAGGATGGGTGAAATTATAGGTTAGAGCAATTAATTAATTTTTCCCTAAATTATGATAAATTCAACAGTGAACTAGAAAAGTTGAAGAGAAAGAAAATCTAGCATAAAAATGTTTCAAAACAAGAGAAATTGACAGTATATAAATTTCAGATCAAACTCTACCTGTTACTATCCAGGGCAATAGTACATTACAATTAACGGGAGAGATGGTAAACAATCCAAAAAAATAAAAAAAAGAAAGAAGGAAAAATAAGGTGCACTTTTTTTTTTTTTTTTTTAAACGAAAGAAGCATTGTCTAGGACTCGAACCGCAGTCATTAGCCATGTGGGAATCCAGCGCCTTAACCTTCACGCCACCTGCAGGTGCGGTGCACTTTTTAAATAGGATTTTTGTGCTTTCTCTTATAATACTTTATGAAAACTTTTCATAATTTTCCATATTAGGCAAAGATTATTCAGGTTCTCCTTAACTAAGAAGTCTTGCCATTTCCATAGTCATCCATAAACAGACGACTTATGTTCACATGGTAATTTCCAGCATCATTTCTATAACATGTTGATGCAATAATTAGTACTCTTTTTTTTATATAGCTTATTTCCATATTTTTCCCATGAGCGAAACAGACAGAAAGATAGCACCCCTTATAGGGTCTTGATGCTGTGACCCACCCAGCCTCAGCGAGCCTGTGCTCATGGGCACATGAGTGCCTGCTTACACAGGAAGGTTTCTGGAACCTTCCCCTGCGAGTCATTCACAGTGTTACATTTTACTTCTCTGCTGCTGTCTGGCGTGGAATATTCTAATATGGTTTCTAAGAAGTCTTCTTCCTCAGTCCACCCCTAACTAAGCTTGATTAAGGAGAGGGAGCTGGCTCTGTAGAAAGATGCTGGTGATGTTCACTGGCCTGTCACGGTGTGCTTCTGAAGCTGGAAGGTAAATAACAGAATATTCATGAAAACAATGATTATCTTCTATGTTTCATATAAGAAAAGGTGACCTAAACACTGTTTTTCTGGAACAGAGCTATTCAGCTGAACAACTATATTTGCACGGTTTGCAGCTCTACATATCACTGAATTTGTGCACATTTTAGATCAAAGTTGAATTAATTTATTTTTTCATTATTTTATTTAACTTTATTTATTTATATTTGACCAGAGAGGGACAGAGCAAGGGGGAGAGAGAGAGAGAGGGAAAGTGAGGAAGCAAGCTACCAGTTCCGGGACTCAAACCACTGTCGGTCATGTGTGAGTCCAGTGCCCTTAATCACCACACCACCTGCCGACCCCCAAATACATAATTTATAATATGATCTTTTTGAAAAGAATTATTTTATTTAATTTTATTCATTTATTTACTTATTTTAATTTGACCAGAGAGGGACAGAGTGAGAGAGAGGAAAAGTGAGGAAGCAAGCTGCTAGATCTGGCCCTCGACCTGCAGTCAACCATGTGGGAGTCTAGCACACTGAACCACCATGCCCTCTAATTTGGACACTTTTATGTATATTTAAAATAATTATAATAACTCTACCTTTGATTGTTTGATGGCTATGAAAACACTCAGCTATCAGAGTAGCCCATTACAGAATTTAGTAAATGAGTGTCACTGACATTTTAATTCCCTAAAACTGCAACTGTCAAGTTGAGGCCAACTTTACACGGACTCATGAGACATATTTTCGGCCCACACACATAGTACATATATACATATAACATATATACATGCATACATTAACATTCCAAAGAACTTTTGTGTGTCGACTCTTTTATGATAACAAAATGAAAGGATTTAAGTGGAATGAATTCACTGTGGCAATTACGGCCAGTTCTAACTAAAAGAATTTTACCTTGCGCTGATGGCTAGTATCAGGTTTGGTGTTAACCGGGGAGGCAATGGGAAGCCTCCTGGTTGTCAGGGTAACGTCCCACCTGACACAGTTCCTCCAGTGTTGCTCTGGTGTCTCGGATAGAATGATCATTCTGGAGTTCTTCCCAGGGTACTGAATGTAAAGAGCCCAGGGCTCAGATTCAGTCTTTGCAAAATCTAATGGGATACTTAAAACAGAATGTACCTTTGATTGATTTGGAGGGTTAAGTAGGCAGGATGATGATTTTGAAAGGCCTGTGGATGTGAGGCCCATCTGCTGGAGCCATTTACCCCGTGGGACTGAGTGAACTTCCCACAGAGGCTCTAGCAGTGCGCGGGGGGACACAGGTGAGAGAGAGGAGGGGACTAGACTCTGTGCAGTAGGGATTTCTAATCCCGATGGGGAAGTGAGGCAGCGTAGACTACACGAGATGTTGTATCCTACGTGCTGCCTGGCTTGGGAGATTGTAGGTGGGCAGAGGAAAGGGCCATTCACAAAAGTTCCGGGAGTCCAGGGGGCTCTTGGGAAGAACAGCAGCATTGCCTGCATCTTGGGTTTCTTAAAACAAAACTCTCTTTAAACCCACTTATGATTTTTATTTATTTTAAAAGTTTATTGCTTCCATCAATGTGAGAGAGCGAGAGGCTGACAGGTGGAGTACCCTCGACAGGGTCTTCATGGCATAGTCCACCCCCAGCCTTATCCAGCCATGATCACAGATACCTGGAGTATACAGGGAAGCCTCAGGACACGAACCTGGGACCTTCCCATATGGATCCCCATTACAGAGCCTTGTGCTACTGCTGTGCCACCAGCTGGCTCCTAGAGGCTGGAATTCTGCCAGAAGAAACAATAGAAAAGAAAATCGGGGACAGAAATGAATAAATATGGTGTGTCTTGTGGAGCAGTGGTAAAATACTGCCCCACACTGATGGCTGTTGGAAAGCAACTGAAAGGAAAGAAAATGGAACAAAAAAGTTGTGTCAAGTGTATGTATTGAGACGATCAGGCTTTTCCAGAGTCAGGAGTCAAAGACTTTAATCTTGGGAGTAGAAAATGGAGTGTCTACATGTAAGAGGTTAAGTCCGTGGTGGCCATGGGGGAGCTGAGCAGGAGCACATGAAACCCCATCTGGTGCAGCTGGTGTTAAGGAGGGCAGGACCTGGAACCTGGGGACAGAACCCCAGAACCCAGTGGCCTTGGAAGGAGTCTGTCAATACAGTAACCAATAGCTGGGAAACCCATCTCTCCCCTGGGACACAGGTGAGCCTCCCCTTTGGCTTCTGCTGTTTGGAGGCAGGAAGTATATATAGCATGTCTCTAATCCTCCTCAGGAAGCAGTTGTGGTATGTTGATGCTGACGAAATCTGATGCGGGGAGCGAGCCCCTGGTGAAAGTAGCCAGTGGGTGATGCTCTTCAGAACCAGTCTTCCCTCTGCTTTGCAAATGACGATGCCTTTAAACTCTTCCCGTCTTCAAGGGAGTGAGTCTGTTCTTCTCCAATTCACTTCTTGTTGGTAGGAGAGCAACTAATCTTGAGCATTACCCCAATAATTAGAAAGGAAAAGCCCACTGGTTTCTGAGACATAGTCTACTAATTTTTAAAAATCAGCAAACTTTTATTATCACTTATTAGGAAGCATGGAAGATGTAAATTGTAATAAAATGTTCATTGACCACGAGGAACTTAACATCTGGTAGAAAAGAGAAAAATAATGTTGCAAAACCTGCAAGATGCCAGGCTGTATAGATGAGGGTGGTGAGGTGGAAAGAGAGTGACAGCATTTGCTAGCTCACAGGCTGGTCGGCTTACCCTCCACGCTGGGTTGAACCTTGAACACCCTGGCCAGAAGGCCAGGAGAGCTGGATTCTAGTATTGCCTTTGACCTTTTGTGTCATTTGTCCATGGACAAATTGTATTCATTGTTAGTTTCTTAGAATACCAATGAGGGTGTAGCACAGCCTTTGTCCCCATTTGTCCTTGTCCCTTAGCCTTCCGGGAGATTCCTGGTGTGCCCTGGATTGTAAAAACACGTGAAAAGAAGCTGGCACCTGGCTGGCTTGTATTTGACTCCCTGGTTTTGTGGAAAAAAGTGGAAGGGCGTAAGCCATCTCTTCCCATTGCAACTGGCTCAGTGCCCCCACCCCAACACATTTCAGAGTATGCAGCCTAGCAGATGTGAAGCGCCTGGATTTTTTTTTTTTTTTTTTAATTCATGATAGAGACTGTGCACGTGCATGAGAGAGAGAGCAGCATATTTGCCGGCTCTCCTAATACTGTGATTCCTTATCCCACCCAGCTCTCTAGTTTGTCAGGACCTTGGGTATGCATGTGCATCCGGTGTGTTTTCAGGGATCTGAACCTGCGGTTGGTGTGTGGCTTCCAGCACTGGGTAGTTCAGTTTGTTACTGATTGCACAGCCAAGCTGGGCCAGAACTGCCTCACACTCTTAAAGCCTTAAACCAAAACTCTGTAAAGAAGCCAAACAGCAGCATATTCTCATTGCTTTAGGGGCGCAAAATATGTACATAGTTACAGCACACACACGCATTTTGCTGTCTCTTTAAGAAAATTCCTCAGATCTCATGTTACTTCAGACATTTGCAGCCTAGCAGATGTGAAGCGCCTGGATTTTTTTTTTTTTTTTAATTCATGATAGAGACTGTGCACGTGCATGAGAGAGAGAGCAGCATATTTGCCGGCTCTCCTAATACTGTGATTCCTTATCCCACCCAGCTCTCTAGTTTGTCAGGACCTTGGGTATGCATGTGCATCCGGTGTGTTTTCAGGGATCTGAACCTGCGGTTGGTGTGTGGCTTCCAGCACTGGGTAGTTCAGTTTGTTACTGATTGCACAGCCAAGCTGGGCCAGAACTGCCTCACACTCTTAAAGCCTTAAACCAAAACTCTGTAAAGAAGCCAAACAGCAGCATATTCTCATTGCTTTAGGGGCGCAAAATATGTACATAGTTACAGCACACACACGCATTTTGCTGTCTCTTTAAGAAAATTCCTCAGATCTCATGTTACTTCAGACATTTGTGAGGGAGAGGAATAGGGGGAGGTCAAAAGGAAGTGGGATGTGAAGTGACTCCAGTGACCCGGAAGAAGATTCCTTCAGGCCAGGAACTTTTCCACGATGAACTCCACGACAGCCCCTGAAAGTAAATGCCTTCACAGAGCCCTCACAAGTTGTTCTGTGACAGCCCACTTTCCTAGCAAGGGGAATGTGACCAGGGTGTGCCGAATGGCAGATACTTTAACATAATCTTGTAGATAGTATCCGGAAGAAATCATGTTTTAGGAATAAGGTATGTAGTAAGTTTTACATCTTTTCTTCCTTACTTTTGAAAAACTTCTTACAAAACCTTTCATCAGAGGTTTGTTTGTTTGTTTGTGTCTAAAGCACAATATTGAATATGAGACAAACACACAATGCTTGCGACATGCCCTCTGGGATACATAGAAGCAACATCCTGACTAGAAGGCCAGCTCAGTTGTTCTGTCCCGAATGGTAACTGGGAGAGTGGAGGGTCTGATCCGGGTGTTTGCTTTCTCCCCAGGTCCTGTACAACCTGTTCAAGTCCTTTTGCCAGATGAAGACCATCGAGACCATTGACGTGTTCGCGGGGATTGCGAACTTCTTCGTTGTGGGCATTGGTGGGGTGTTGATTGGCGTCTTCCTGGGATTTATAGCGGCCTTCACTACTCGGTTCACACACAATATCCGCGTGATCGAGCCGCTCTTCGTTTTCCTGTACAGTTACCTGTCCTACATCACAGCTGAAATGTTTCACCTCTCGGGCATCATGGCGTAAGTAACTGCTGGTTTAAACACTTGATTTCTGTTCATTAAATTCATGAATTTTTTTTTTTTTGGAAGTTTTGGCCTTAAGACATGTGTGCTCTCTAGAGAGAGAAACAGAGATAGAGACAGTGAGTGGGAAAGTGAGAAATCAACTCCCAGAAGGGATGGCCACGCCACAATCCCATCTCTTCCATTCTCCTCCTGGGACCTTGGGTAGGCACGCACTCATGCCTGGTGTGAGTGTCAAGCCACCTGGCCTGGGATGCAAACTGCAGTTGGCCATGTGGGAGTCCAGTGATATAACCACTATGCCATCTGCTTGTCCCAAATTCATGCATTCTAAACTAAGATTTTAAAGTTAAAAAAGGTACATAAAAGACTAGGTTTATTTATTATTTTATGAACAATTAAAATAGATTTTTCTTACTTTTTGTTACAAAGAAATGAATATACATATCTGGCAAATTTACAGTAACATGATCAGGTGCTACGACGGAAAAACCTGCTTAAAAGTTACCTCTTGGGTCTCATGAAATATGACAGTAAATTGTTGGGGTTGATCTTGGTCTGACCAAAAATTATTTAAAAAATGTTTGTCTTTATGCATGATAGAGCTTGCGATCACACATGAGAGAAAGAGAGAGAGAGAGACATGAATGCCCTCCGTGGGGTCTGGGCACACTGTTACCCCCTTCCTCCAGTCCGCCAGCCCGTTGGATCCTGGGAACTTGTGTGTAGGCCCGGCATGTTTAGACTTACCAGGAAGGATTCAAGCTATGGTCATCATGTGGGATCTGGCTTCTCTTGAGTAGGGCAAAATTGCTATGGTATGGGGTTGGCTTAAGTTACCGAGAACTTTATGAGGTAGATGCCTGTTCTGTGTTGTCCAGGTGGGAGGCTGCACACAGGTTCCACCAAGGTTACACCATCCAGGCTGCTCTTGGGGCTCTGGAATTGCTCATCTCTATTCACCCTAGTAATCTTAGTAGTAGACCTATTTTGTATGGTAGACTCAGTTTGAGATGATAGCAGCAAAATTAAGTGACTAAGAGATGTGATTATAATGTGATTGCAATTGATAATTTATTTATAATTACTAATTTTAGTTTAACTTCTGAAATGGAAGAGTATATTATAAAGCAAGCAATTATTTATTGCTTAAAGATACAGTTAGTGTATTAGTTGCTAACTGATTCTGAAGAGTATTCTCTAGGAGTTCTGCAAATTGGCTGAAGAAATTTTATTTATTTATTTGTCTATATATTTAAAGGCAGTATCTTGCCCTGTTATAATCTCCCTGTCTAATACTCCCAGCTAGAACCAGAGGCTGCACATTCTACTGCCTCAGACCTTTAAGTTGAACTAGTTATTGAACCTGGATTGCACATGTGGTTTCAGCCTGTGAAGCACCATGTCCATCTCTTTTGCTTTCATTTTTTTTTTTTTTGGAGAGGTTTTCACTATAGGGCGCGTGTGCTCGCCAGACAGACAGAGACATAGAGACAGAAAGCGAGAAATCACTCCCCAGGAGGGATGGTCATGCCACAATCCCTTCTCCTCCATTCTCCTCTCGGGATCTTGGGCATGCACGCACACGCGCCCGGCGTGAGTTTTAAGCCACCGGGTCTGGGACGCGAACCGTGGTCGACTATGTGGGAGTCCAGCGACATAGCCATTACGCTAACTGCTGGTTCCCTTGCTTTCATTTTTTAAGAAAGAATTATTTATTGAATTTTAAAATTTTATTCATTTATTTTAACTTGATCAGAGAGAGAGTTACGCACACACACACACACAGAGAAGGACAGTAAGAAAGCAAGCCACCAGGTCCAGGATTCAAACCAAGGTTGGCCGTGCGAGAGTGTCCAGTTCCTTAACCACTATGCCACCTGTTGGTCTCTTGCTTTCATTTTTTAACTTTTTTTTCATAATAATCAGAGGGCACATGTGCTTGCCAGAAAGAGCAGAGAGAGAGATTGAGAGGAAGAGAGAAAGCACCCCCCCAGTGGGCCTGGGTCATGCTGCATTTCTTTCTCTTCCTTGTCTCCCTCCTACTGGGATTTTGGGCACACAAACACATACACTTGGCGTGTTTCTTGAGCTGCTGGCTAAAATTTGAATCAGAGCCGGCTATGTAGGATCTTGTTCCCTTAACCACTAGGCCTTGAGGCTGGCCCCCAGGCTCTTTCTAAGACAAGATCTCGCTATATCGCCCAGCACAGTCTATAGCTCATGAGCCTCCTGCCTCAGCCTCCCAAGTGGCTGGAACTACAGGTATGCATTCCACCACACCTGAACTTCAGGTAGGACTGGGAATTGAACCTGGGCCTCCCATGTAGTCTTATCCTGTGGAGCACAGAGTACCATGGCCTATGCCCCTTTTTAGCTGTTAGAGGGTCCCTTTGAAAAAGGATACTTGCTGATGATGGAGGCTTTTGTAGCTTCTCAAAACAGATCTATTATGTTATGGTCCTACCAGGTACATGGTCAGTGAGAAATACATGTAAATGCTATGCCTTCACATTTTTAGTATTTTTGACAAATATTTATTTACAGCTCAATATGTATCAATCTATATGCCAGCACCTGCTAAATTCACTGCTGTAAACACAGGCCTACTTCTTCCTGAAATTTTCTCTTCCAACCCTGTTTAGTTGATGGATTGATTAAGGGCTAGTCTGGTTTTTTGTCTCATCTGAGCACTTTTGCATCAGAAGGAGATTAGGTTTCTGGTAGAGGAAGTCAAAGGCCCTTCTCCAAGGAGAGTGGACCCATTGTCATGAAAACTTGGAGTTAAAGGGTGGGTGGTTTTCTGTTTCACAGAGAACCTAAATAAAGCAACATATTAATCCAGTTTGACCCAGTAATGAAATGTTCCGTGTCTTCCTGGTTACTATTCATATCATCTGTATGACTTCCAGTTTCCTCGCTGTTCTTTGACCAGTGACATTGGACATGTGTGATCAGCTAGCTACAAGGTCCGTACAAAGTGTGGGGGTGGGACGCAGTGTCTAGTTTCCCTGCAGGGCTGTTCCAGCGACAGTCTGTAAGAACCTTGAGTGGCATTGGGAATCTGAGTGATTATATGCCACTGACCGTGTGCACAGGTGAACGTTCAGAACACCCACACAGGAGCTGCTCAGTTTGTCAAGGGCGGGAATTGAGGTTGGTGAGGATCCAAAGGACGAGAGGAGAATCGAAGAGGTGAATATTATTGGAGTCTTTGTACATCAGAAATATCGCCAGGGGACCAGCAGATGGTTATGTCGCTAGACTCCCACATGACCGACCACGGTTCTAGTCCTGAACTCAGAGACCTTGAAACTCATGCTGGGTGCATGTGCGCTTGTGCCCAAAATCCCAAGAGGAGAATGGAGGAACAGGAATGGTGGTGTGGCCATCTCTCCTGGTGTGTGTGGGAGGGTGATTTCTCGCTTTCTGTCTCTCTATCTTTGTCTCTCCATGGAAGCACATCAAGACTGCAGGGTGGGAAGCCAATCTGTACCAAGTCACCAGTTGTTTGTGGAGATGGGACCGTGGTTTCACTTGCACTGGGAATTCTGAAATGAGAGATAACTCGGGCTACGTATTCCTGATAAGTATGAGGTCGTCAGAAAAGGCATGATGTATTTTTCTATGTCTTTCTGTGCAAAAATGTGTCATGACTTTTCTAACAACCCAGTAACATGGGTAATTCCTTGCTGTGTAAGTGGATGGAAATGTTACCTTTGTAACTTGGAAGTGAACATTTATTTTACAATTTCGAGTAGAAAAACTTCCTTTAGTACATCTAAAGTAATATTGTCATTGCCCATAGTGTGCACCAAGATAATAAATGAACCCTTGCATAGGACTTTGTGGTAGATGTAAGCTTTGTTGTCTGTGAATTCCCAGGCACTCCCGTTTTCCTCTGGTAACTGCTGCACGGGAGTGCGTTTCTCTTCAGAAGTGACACCCCGTCTTCTAATGTGGGGTGATTAGTCCCTATTCAAGACTGACCAAGTGAGACACTTCTTTCTGGACGGCGTAGATCACAGATGCCCACATTCCCCCTGCAAAGTGCAAACGCGCCCTTCCACCGTGTAATTATTGCACTTACCTTGGGACGTAGGACCAGAGGGTGCAGTAGAATGATGCAATTAAAGTTGCACATCCACACACACCTCTTTTATAGTCTAGTAATTTTTCTGGGCGTATATTTTACTGAGTTTAGGAATTCTTGTCATCTTTTATGCTAATTGCGCTCTTTGTTTTGCCATTTAAACACGCATTCTAAGGTTAATGGGAGTGAAGGCGTGTAAGGATGCTGAGCATACTCAGTAACCTTCCCTTGTTTGAGAGAGCTGGGCAGCTGAGGAGGAAGGCGAGAGCGTAGGTAGGCAGGTGTGAGCTGAGAGAAAGGTTCAGCTATTAACCTTTCATTAAGGATTTGTAGAAGAGTCCTGCAGCGAGGCTTACCTGACCCTTGCCTGCCGTCCTCCCTTTACTCCTCTCTCACCTTCTTCCATCCATCCCTCCTTTTCCCTTCCTCTTCTTACCATCTTTCAGATCTCACAGTCACTGTTCATCAGCTTTGTCTTGGGTGGACACTTGGGCAGCATGTTCCAGAATGCGATTGCTTAATGGGCAGGCAGTGAATAAGAGTCTAATTACGAGGAAACATCCTTCTGTAGAATAGAAGGTTTGGTTCAGAGTGCAAACAGTCCTTTAGAGAGGAAAGCACCAGGTAGCATTTCAGCATCGTGGTATTTTTGGAGGGATGTTGGGAACAATGCCCCTTGGGTTGCTCCTGTTTATTTTTGCTGTAAAATTGGCTTTGCATTATTTTCAGTGACAAGTAAATTAACTAATCTGAATGGGGTTATTTCAGTCTTCTCCTCTTCTGCCTTATAAGGTGTTGGAGATAATTTATGGGTATTCTTAGGTTTGATTTCCCCATTGTGGTCTTCTCTAATACCCCCAAACCTAATTTAATATCAAATAATTACTTACGCCCATGGTTTACTGTGTATTTAGGAGGGTTTTAGATTTAAATACTAAGATGGTAGATAAAAACCCTGTGTTTTCTAAAAATCTTCTGCTTGTTTCTATACTGGAATAAACCACTGCAATAGGGACAAGTGTGTAGTCTGTGTGTTTCAGAGTGAGTTCCTGTAGCACTGGAATTAAAGTTAAGGGAATGATTCTGTCTTCTTATTTAGGAAATCAACTTATATGAAGGAAAACAGGCAGTTACTTTATAAACAAGAAGACAAGAAACTTCATTTATCAATAGCATGGGACAACTTTGAGTATCAAAGCACTGTCATAGAGGAGATAGAAGTGACTAATAGTTTGTTTTGTTGTTATTGTCAAAGGGCATGTGTACTTGCGAGAGAGAGAGAGAGAGAGAGAGAGAGAGAGAAGCATTCCCCAGTGGTGTGCAGCCCTGCTGCAATCCCCTTTCCTCTGTTTCTCCATTTCTTCAGGATTTTGGTCACAAGCATGCACTTGTACCCAGCTTGTGTTTCAATCCATCAGGGCCAGGATTTGAACCATGGTTAACCACGTGGAATCCAGCTCTCTTAACCATTCTACTAAGGGACTGGCTGGACCAATAGTTATTGATTTTAGAAATTCTTGTCTTAGTGCATGTGTTTTGAATGTTACATTCAGAAAAATGGTCAGAGATAAAACACTGATAATCCCTCACAGAGGAGGCATTTTACTTTCTTTACCTAAGGACACTAACAGAAGCTTAAAATGATTCCCCAAAACCAGATCCTACAGGAACAGACTGACATGAAAATTTGTTCTCTTTTATGAACACTGGAGACCTTTCTGGGCCTCACCGTCTTGTACCAGGCACTGTCCTGTGGGCTGAAATTAATGGGACACTGAAAACACACTGTCTTGGAGAGGGACATGCTCCAGGGCATCTCCAAGCTGTGGGGAAAGCTCACTTCTCTTTGAAGTGTTCCAGGACTTTCAAAACTGGCTAATTCCTTCTTCACACGGGAGAGAAGGCTTCCAGTGTTTCTTAGTTTTGCTTGGATGGATTAGTAATTCCTCAGTCTTTCTTTCCTCTAGGGTACTTTTGAAGTATTTCCTATTTATTGTTTGCATGATTCCAACAAGGTTATCACAAAGAAGATGGGAAATGGTGATTATAAGCCTCATTTTGTTAATGAGATAATTGGGGCCCACATAGGCAAAGCATGGCTGTATGGGAGTTAGACCTAGACCCTGGATCCCCAGTTATCAGACCAGTCCAGTTCATGTCCCAGTAACTCTTTTAAAAATCAGCATATTTCACTGACATTTTTCAGATGAGCATTTAATGGGAACTTCCAGAAGGACCGTTCAGAAATGAGATCTAAGAGCAGGCCCAGTACCCTGCACATGAGTGGTCACCTCAAAGGAGTTAAAGTCATGTTCTCTCATCGGCCTGTTTTTCTTCACGTGAGGTGATAATCGTCATCTGTTGGAAACCTTGAGAAACACACACAAAAAAGCATCCCTGTGCTCGCCATTTTGCAGTCTATCATAGTTCTTGATTTGCTCATACTTTGTAGTATTTAGGAGATCATCTCTGTAAGAAACAAAGACATGAAATGAAAGCTTTGTATCCAGAACAACTAGTGCATGTTTACGGTTGTTCTCAGATACAAAAATAAATAAAAATATAAATAGGC
Source organism: Tupaia belangeri chinensis (assembly GCF_000334495.1). Classification (NCBI taxonomy): domain Eukaryota; kingdom Metazoa; phylum Chordata; class Mammalia; order Scandentia; family Tupaiidae; genus Tupaia; species Tupaia belangeri. The sequence continues at coordinate 7,025,247 of NW_006204133.1, forward strand.
AAAACCAAAACAGAACACATGACGTTGAAGACTTTCATGAAACATTATATGAAGCATCTTGTTTGTAATACATTTTGTAATGCATGATGCCACTTGACCTTCATATCAACCCTTTGAGGAATAAAGAAGTGTGGAGTGAAGGAGAGAGAGGACCAAGATTATCTTCAGATAGTTTCCCATCCCTGCTCATCTCACTGGGTCATTGTACCTTATACTGGCAAGTAATCATTTCATTGTTAACTATGGTATGTATGTGTTTACTGAGAACTCTGACCGGCCAACAGTGACCCCTTTACATCTGGTGTCACTAACCCAGCATAAATGGTAAATGGGGGGGCAGGGAGTAGTAAAATGAGAGATAAAATTAGACAAGCAATGGGAAAACAAATATACTTCTCTTAATTTTCTAGAGACATTTAGAAAAAACAAAAAGAAAAAAAAAAGAGGCAAAACAAAAAGCTCATTATTATTATTATTTGTATAACTTTGCCTAAACTGCTGGGTAAGACTAGAAAGGATGGGAAGGAAATTGAAATGATAAACTTAAGCACAGGATGATGTAAATAACCCATGAAATTATGGTTTAGATTCTTTAGTTAAAAATATTTAATGGATGAATCCTAGCATTTGTCTGATTCTTTGAAGGAAGTGCAAAATCAGCGGGTTACCACTGATTTCCTTGGCCCCATCCAATATGGCGGCCACTAAAAAAACTACAGCCATTAAGTCATGAAATGTGGCTAGTCTGAATTGAGTGGTGCTCTAAGTTTAAAATGTACAGCAGATTATTAAGGCTTAGCAGGAAAGAAAAGATTTTAGAGTATCTCATTCGAAATTTTTATTTGAGTAAATGTTGAAATGACAATATAGTAGCTGTGTTAGGTTAAACAAATATTGGATGAAAATTAACCACACTAGTTTTGTTGTATATTTCAATCGTGACTACTAAGAAATCAGAAATTACACATGTAGCTCCTATAATAGTCCGTTAGAAAGCATTGTTCTGTGGCACTCGCTATTAGTTTTAGCTATTTAACATCTCGTTGAACTGTGTTTTATTCCCCTAGGTAAAAACAACAAATAAAGTAAGATATGAAAAGGTGGCGAAGTGCTTTCTCTTTAGTGATGGTAATGATACTATTTATAAAGAATTTTTTTTGCTTTTTAACAGAGAAGATTGGAAAGAAAATAAAAAAGGAAAAACTGAGGGAAAGATAGAAGGTTCTTCTGAGATGACTGGTGACAATTAAGATGTCAAATTAAAGCCACCTTGAGAAAAGGAAAATGGTTGCCCAACATTCATTTTCAGAGGTTTTGATATGAACATCTTCAAAATTTGACTGAGGAGCAGGACTGTCCTTGAGAGAAGGTTGTGACTTCCACACTTTCAAATAGATTCAATGGGTTGAAATACTTAGAGCATCCCCAGGGGGGATGGCCATGCCACAATCCCTTTTCCTCCATTCTCCTCTTAGGATTTTGGGCATGGATGCAGATGTGACCAGTGTGAGTGAGTTCAAGCTTCTGAATCCTGGACTTGAACCTCCATCAACCATGTGGGAGTGCAGTAACGTAACCACTATGTTACCAACTGACCCCCAGATTAGAAATTAAGTAGGAAAAAAAAACTTGATGTTTGCCTATTAAATTTAAATTATAGAAAACTCGAGCAATGTACCCCTGAATTAAGAATTGCTTCTCAGAGATCTATTTGAAGAACAGGGATTTTTGCATAAATGGAAAATGCTTCCATCACCTTGCTTTTGGGCTTATTCTTTTTTTTTTTTCTCTTTTTTTTTATTTCCAGGGAGTAGCACTCACCAAAGAGAGAGGAGAGAGAGAGAGAGAGAGAGAGAAAGCATCCTCAATGGGGCATGGCCACACCACAGTCCTTTTTTCTTCATTTTTCAATCCCATTTAAGGCTTGTGCGTGCCCAAACATGTACATGTGTGCTGGCATGTCTGTCATACAAGCTCCTTGGGCCAGGATTTGAACTGTGCTTGACTATGTAGTATCTATCCGGCTTCCTATACATAGCACTTAATTGCTGCACTTTGGGGCTGGCCTGTGGACTTTTTCTTGACTTTTCCTTATGTTTATTTTTTAAATGATGATATTCCTGAAAAAGGTGTTTCAAAAAAAATATAGAAAATAGTATTACTTCCTAGTATTATGTAGGCCCGAGTATAAAACATGATAGAAATTCAAAATTGAAGTATTGCATAATTGCTGAGAAATAATTCTTTCCTGCGTGTGTGTTTTAAGTTGCTGGGGGGCACATGTGGTCACCAGAGAGAGATTGAGAGACAAAAACAGAGAACAAGAAAGCATCCCCAATGAGGTGCGGTCTTACCACAGTCCCTTCTTATCTGGTTCTCCGTCCTGGTAGCATTTTGGGCATGCACATGCACCCAGCTTGTTTTTTAAGCTGCAAGGGCTGGGCTCTGTACTGTAGGCAACCCTGGCTCCCTTCACTACTAGGCAATGAGACCAGTCCAGTCCACTTTTCCTTTTCCTTTTTTTTTAACTCACACACAGATTTGTAATCTCTCTTTATTTACTTTTTTTTTTTTGGAGTGATTTTTGCTATAGGGCGTGTGTGCTTGCCAGAAAAACAGAGAGACAGAGAGATAGACAGCGAGAAATCACCCCCAGGGGGATGGCCACGCCGCAATCCCTTCTCCTCCATCCTCCTCTTGGGATCTTGGGCACATACACACATGCGCCCGGCGTGAATTTAAGCCACCGGGTCCGAGACTCGAACCGCAGTCGACTACATGGGAGTCCAGCGACATCGCCATTACGCCAACTGCGGGTCTCTCTACCTTTCCTTTTTTAATGAAAACATTTTTCAGAAATCTGACACTGAAATGGTGTGTACACTTGCTATCAGCTGTGCTTCTGAGTATGACATGCTTGTTCGTGTGGTTTAAATCCTTTTTCCAGCCGCTTCATGAGGAGCGTAGAGCAGGGAATTCAGCTACAAGAATCAAGGCTTGCTGTTTTGGCGGCTCAGCAGGTGCTCTAAGGAGACCTGCTGTCCCTTCCCCTGGTTTAACAAACCGCGGGCCCTCAGTTACTTCTCTGCTGTCCCCTTTCAGGGACGAGGCCACCCTAGTGAGCCAAGACCTTTTCTCTGTCAGGTTCTGGCCAGGAGGGCTGTGAGGAGCTCCTCGTGATGTGGCCGCCTTTCTCCCACTGAGCTCTCTGCTGCCACTTTCCCTTACCTCAGTCAAACACCAGATCTGCCTTTTTCAGTGTTCCCAGGAGACCTGGCTAAGGCCACGGTCCTGTCTTTCCGCCCGTGTCCTCACAGCTAATCCCCAGCTATTTGAGGCAACTGGAGTCACCAGGCATCTCCTGGTAGCCAGGAGCCCAGTTCGCACAGTAGAAGGAGACTCTGCTAGTGGGGGAGACCCAAATCCAGCCGGGGCGAGCCAGACGGGGGGATGTCCTGGCTCATGTACATCAGTAATGTTTGACAAGGATGGTTGTGTGCATTTGGCCCCGGAGCGAAGGGACCATGTCCTAGAACAATTTCTGTCCATCAGGTTCATCTGCTGTGCAGTGGCTTCCTTCACTTAGGGTAGCCACCTCCAGAGCATGAAACTAGGGTCACGGACAAACAGGTCTTTGTGTCTCTGCAACCCTGTCACTGCAGAGTTAAAGGACCCTGCTCTACTGGGTCCTGTTAGAAAGAGTTCTCAAGGACTGTGATTGGCCCAGGGGTTTAGAGAACTGTGACTGGATCAGACTGGCTCACGTGACCAGCTGTACGGTGTAAGTGCGGATCTGTTACCAGAAGAAGGAAGTGGACTTCCGCTCACTTTGAGTGAGACATCATCCCAATCTGTGTTAACTACAAGTGGTCAAAGAAAGCTTCAGGCCGGCCTGTGGACTGGTGATTGGAGGACTCAGATGCTGTGGTTTGCTTCCTGGACCTGGTGGCTTGAAAAACACACTAGGCATGTGTGTGTGTGTGCCTCCCCCTCCCTTCCCTGCCCCCGGCCTCCATGTCTCGCTGGTGAGCACACGTGCCTTCTGGCAAAATTGAAGAAATAAAAGAAAGAAGGAAAGGAAAGGAAAGCTTAACCCTTTTAAGTAAAGTACATGAAGTGGGAATGTTGCCTGAGCTCCAGCCTCACTGATGAAGAGAAGGCCTTTCCGGGTAGGGGGAAAAGTGTAATGGAGGGCCCCAAGGTGAGGTGGTCTGCTGCTTGCAGGAGCTGAGCTTCCTCAGAGTAGGCCCCTAGTCTCCACCTGCTTGGTTCCATAGGTGTTTGCAAGGTTTCGGAATCTTTAAGCAGAGAAGTGTGACAGTCATGTTTCAGCTTTATGATGAATACATGATGAGAATGCTTCCAAACCTTTTATGTCATCACACATACAGCTGCTCATATTTCAGTGGTAAAAGCTGGGGACCACAGCCCCAGGTTTACCGGCTCTCCCTGAGGCTGAGGACAGTTAAAGTGTGAAGGGCCTCGGCTGTGGACATAGGCAAGAAAAACAGTGTGGAGACACCTACATACTAGCTAATCCAGGCAAGGGGAAGTAGGAACGGCATCTGACCTGAGTTATGAAAATCGAGAGAAGGAAAGAGAGAATAGTGGCAAAGTGCAATTCCATTCATGATAGTCCTCAAAATCCTCGTGAGCCCTAATGTCCACCCTCCAATGCAATTGTAAATCAAATGACTCAAGTTTCAGCTCTTGTTCTCATTTGTCCTTCCTCCCCTGAACCCTCGGCCTGTACTCCCATTTGCTTCCCTCAATTTCTGATGTATATAGAAGTCACCTGGAAAGGTCACTCCATGACCATGAACGTGTCAGGCCTCAGCCAGACACCCTTGCTCTCTATAGATCTTGGGTGGGGCCCAGGCATTTGCATTTTCCCCAGGGTTTCCAGTACTTTTGTGGTCCACAGACCATACTGCTTTAATATACGCACCGGGAGCTTCAAGAGCTTTGGGGAAACAGCGAATTGAGCTGATGGGCTCTGAAAATACTCTGGTTTTACATCTGGACAGGGATGGTCTGTGGTGGTTTCTCCTATCCAAGTCTAACTTGCAGCCCACCTCCAGTATACCCCAGGGGCTCTTAGCCTGGAAAACGTCAATGCTGTCATAGGTTCTGTCAGCTCTTTCTGCCTCTCTGAGATATTCGTCAACACTCCCCAGCTCGAGTTGTTGGACGCCATGGGTCCCTTGACTTCATTTGTTTTGCCAATGAGTTGTGATCCTTTTTGGTTCTCTCTCCACAAACGTGTGACTGTTTTGGGTGCCAATAAATTGTCTAAAAACATTAGTTGAATGGAGTTGAAAGCATTTAGACAGGAGGAAAAAGAAAACCACAAAAGATATGAAGAATTCATGACATAGACAAGGCTACATGAATAATCTAGCATTTACATGAGTTTGCATTTACTTTATTTCATTTTAATATTTTAAGAAAAAATGTTCGGGTTTTATGCTTGGATCCTCCTTTGAAAACCAACTTTTTGTTTGCATTTTCTCATATGTCAAACTCATTTTCTCTTGGTGGTTAGGTTTCCTGGAAGAGGCAATTCACTGTATAGTAAATTCATACCATGGAATAATTAATTTACCTCACATGAATGAGTACTTTATTCTGAGAATATGCAGTGTACCCAGAGTCACCACAGATCTGGCTTTAATCAATACAGAGAAAGCTTTTTAATTGGTCTTTATTATTGCTAACACTTGGCACTGGTTTGGCAGACTCTTAATTGAGAATATACAACCATTATTTGGGTAATATTTTTCCCCAATTGAATCTATTTTTTTAAGATCATACACAAGAGAAGTTTGTGACATCCTACCAGTTTAACTCCAATTTGGTTCAGATTACTGAGCGAGTCTCCTAACATAAGAATGGAAATTAGAGAACTGACCGCTGTTAAAAAACAAAAAACAAAACAAAACAAAAAAACCCACAAAACACTTGTGTTTATAAATTATAAGCTGAGACTTATATACCTTCATTAGGATCAGCGGATGGTGTAATGGTTACGTCGCGGGACTCCTATGTAGTTGACTGCAGTTCGAGTCCTGGACCTGAGTGCTTAAAACTCATGCCAGGCACATGTGCATGCATGTCTAAGAACCTGAGAGGAGAATGAGGGAGAAGGGATTTTGGCATGGCTATCTCCCCTGGGGGTTGATTTTTCTCTTTCTGTCTCTCTATCTCTCTCGAGTGAGCCCACACACCCTATAGCAAAAATCTCTCTTAAAAAAAAAAAAGAGAGAGAGAACTATGCCTTCCCCTCCTGCCTGCAGTATTGATCATTGGTGCCTTTGGTTCTAAAGGCCACAACCATCAAGATGAAGCACTCTGGGTCTTCATTAAACTAGACGTAGCCAGTGTTCATTGAACACATACTTGTGACACCACTACGGACATGGCACCAATCAGCCATGGTGGGTGGACCCATGCTCTCTCTAAGCACACCTTCTGGTAGGGGAGAACTGAATATCTGTAGAAGGTGGGCTTTGTTGGACGCTGTAGTGCAGCACTCCCCAGTCTTTTTGGCACCAGGGACAGGCTCCATGGAAGGTGATTTTTACACAGAACAGGGTGGGAAGCATAGTTTCGGGATGACTCAAGCTCATTACCTATATTGTGCTCTTTATTTCCATGATGGCTACATTGTAATGTATAATGGAATTATTATACAGCTCACCATCGTGCAGATCCAGTGGGAGCCGTGAGCTTGTTTTCCTGCAACTAGAATATAACCGCATTCAAAGCTTAACTAGAGTTACGAGGGTGACGACAGTGAGAATCTGATGTCGCTGCTGATCTGACAGGAGTCAGAAGTCAGGCAGTAACTTGAGTGATGGGGAGTGGCTGTAAATGCAGAGGAAGCTTTGCTTTTTCACATGCTACTTACTTCCTGTGTGCGGCCTGGTTTCCAACAGGCCACGGACTGGTACTGATGCTGGGGAGTTCTGCTATCGTGGAGTCATGGAGTAGTATTTGTTGAAAAGTATTTGTTGGAATTTTCTATTCAGAAGATAGTTAAATGATAGGTCATCTAAACAGGAAGTCTGTTTCTCTCTGAAAGACTCGGTTGAGGTCATATTAGCTGTCCTGAATTTTGCCTACGTTGTATGTTGAGTGATACGGTGACGAAGGAAACCTCAATTACTGGCGAATGTAAAAGCCACTAATTATAATGCTTTCTCTCTGCTGTCGCTAAATTGGTGATAACCACCATATACTTAAGTTAAAGCAAGGCGAGATAATAACAAAGCAAAACACCCCAGTGAATTCTATATGTGCCATATCTCTGTGTGATCCCATGGCGTAGAACCCAACACCTATCAAAACATGGACTCATTTAGGGATGGTCCATGGAATATGTGCTGCAACAGATTTAAAAATAAGATGAAAACCCATAGGAGGGAGCAAATTGTCTCCAACGACAGAGTCATACTCTCCAAACCTATTCTCTACACGTCCTTCGGAATTCTTTCTAAATTACAGATCTGTTCACGTGACACCACCATTCCTATTAATAACTCTTCCATGTGCCATTGGTCAAACTATGGGAATTGCATGTCAGACTCTATGCTAAGCACTGACGACACTCCTGGTGTGTGTTGGAGGTGAGATGATGTTGGGAGCTGAGTGTGAGAAACTGCCATGTAGCAACGCTGTGTCAGATGTATACACAGGGTATTTAGGGTTCAAATAAGCTCCAGCAACCTCAGTGGAAATTGCTCTCTCTGGAAACTCTTACCAGCTCCCAGCAAGTATAATTTTCCTTGTGGAACTTCCAGTTGGGTTGAAGAGATAGATATTAAATGATTGAAGGTATAATTTCTGTTTTCCCTGCCAGCCTGTACAACAAAGTTTTTTTTGTTGTTTGTTTGTTTTTTAGAGGTTTTCACTTATAGGGCGCATGCACTTGCCAGACAGACAGAGAGAGACATAGAGACAGAAAGTGAGAAATCACCCTCCCCCAGAGGGGATGGTCACGCCGCAATCCCTTCTCCTCCATTCTCCTCTTAGGATCTTGGGCATGCACGCGCATGCGCCCGTTGTGAGTTTTAAGCCACTGGGTCCGGGACACGAACCGCAGTCGACTACATGTGAGTCCAGCGACATAGCCATTACGCTAACTGCTGGTTTCTCCTGTACAACAAAGTTTAAAAAATCTATGCATTATGGATGGAAGCATCATTATTGGGGTATGACTCATCCTCATTGTTAACATTCCCATCTCCCCCTCCTGCAGCTATCAGAGTCACTGGGCAGTTTCCTGAATACTCTGACCTGTTTGTCTCTCCCATGCCCGTGCTACACCTGCCCTCCTCACCCTGCAGTTACTTCCCTCTTTTCCTGCTTGGCGAGCTCTCACTCGGCCATGAAGATGCTGCTCAGATGTACTCCTGTGTTCTCGATGGTGCCAGAAGTAGCCATGTCCTTCCAGAGCACCCTCTCCTCCCCCATTCCCAGCACAGGCAGTGTTATGTTAGAATCATCTCTTCAGGGCTGTTTCCTCCCTTAGACCACAAACTCTTGAAAAGTAGGCACGGTGTTTATTTACTTCCCTCTTCCTAGAACCCAGCACATAACTTAGCCCAGGGTCAATGCTCGGAAAGTGCTGATTGAAATTAAATTGCTATTTACAGTCATATTAGCTAGATGTGGTGATTAGGAAAGAGACGTGTGGAGAGGGGTGGAAATGATTTAATGCCATGAGCTAATAAAATCAAAACCACTCTGGGACTATTAAAGACCAGTAGTGTTTTTGTTGCTTTGTTTATATAGCTATGTTTTATGTGTGTTTATATATTTATTACATAGGGAGAGACAGACAGAGATCCCCTGCAGTGTGCCCACACCATAGTGCATCTCCAGTCTTGGCTGGTCTGGATGACAGGCACATGTGCATACCTGGCATACTCAAGGAGATCCTAGGATACAAACCCAGGTGTCTCCCATATGAATCCAGCTGCACCACTGCCACACTGCCAGCTGGCCCCTTAAAGCCAGTAGTTTCATCGCAAAACTTCAAGTCAAGAAACTTAACTAAAATTGTTTACACTGTGAAGAGTGTATTTGAGTTGTCAGTTTGGTGTGGACATTCTCACACTGCTGCTGAAGAATGAGGATTAGTGGCCGAGGACCTCAGGCATGAAACCCATACCTGTCCACGTGGGGATGGAGAAAGAAATCTCACCTCCCTATGGGGTGTGTGCTACTGTGATGTGCTGCAATATGGCATTCTATCTAGGGACACTCCCAGACACATCGTCCCAGCCCAGTAAGGACCAGGACTGCAGGCACTAGCATTTGCCAACTCTGTAAGTTTCTCGTGATTCTTTTAGAAAAATGGAGACTCAAATATATTGCGATGGTGAAGCCCATCAGCTCTAAAAGACCTAGCGGGAGGGTCGGAAAGGTCTTATTCTTCTCCATCCATGGGAGATGGTTTTCCCCCGACACTCCCTAATAGCAGGGAGAGTAACTCCTTCATGGTCACTGTGCTTCTCATGTAACTGAAAGTGAGGTGGTTTGACCTCAGGTCACAATGTTTTATACTCAAACCTCTTTGCAAAAAAAGTCACCTCCAGGTGTGTGGTTAGGTGGCTGTGCATATCCAATTGTACCTGACAAACCATAGTGGGAACCTGGGGACATTTGTTCCCAGGCCCATGGTGCATTTGTGCCACGGATGTGCACACACTTCCTGAATGGGCACAGCCCGGCCTGGGCAGTTTCTGGTTCCTACCTCACCAATGTGGTAGGAAACTGCATTAAGTTACAGGAGGGGTGGGGCCAGCTTGGGCATCACTCTCAGAGTTGTGTTATGAATACGGAGCTATTGAAAGTAGTTAGATTATTTAAGAAATCTTGTGACTCAATAAAACGTGGGGGATAAAAGGAACGGAAAACAACCGTAGACCCCTGGAGATGAGGGTGGGTAATGGCAGAGGGTGAGAAATATATATATATGGTCCCCCTATTTGTGTGTGTGTGTATGTGTGCGTATATGTATGTATGTGTGTGTGTGTGTATATATATATATATATATATATATATATATATATATATATGAAACTAGAAGTGGAAAATTATTGACAATAACATGAATGATGAAGCCTTATTCCTGCACCAAAGCCATATCTTTAATCATTTCTGAATAGAAGCGCTTGTTCAGTTGCTTCAGCCATAAACTGAAGATTACTCTTTGCCCATGTGGTTTTACCTTTTCCCCAGTGAATGATGTGAACATAACTTCAGAGGAAACTGTTTAGAGCATTTAGAAAAATGCTGTTTTTCACACTTTGGGGAAAAACCCTAAATCCATGAGGGAGAGAAGGGAATACAGTTAGTATAAGGAACCATAGAATTTCTACTTAATAAATGATGTTTTATTTTAAAGAATCAAACTGATTAGAAAAAGCAGGTTACATACTTCAGTGTTGATTATTCTCTAAATTTGTCTGTAAGTTGAAATGTTTTATACACATACACACACACACATATAATATATAATATATATATATTTCTTTTCTGTCTTAGAGAGAGATTTTGCTGTAGGGAGCATGTGCTCACTGGAGAAGCAGAAAGATAGCGAGAAATCTCCCCACACACACACCCAGGAGATGGCCCTGCCACAGTCTCTTCTCCTCCATTCTCCTCTCAGGATTTTGGACACGCACACACGTGTGAGTTTTAAGTCACCGGGTTCGGTATTCGAACCACGGTTGACTGTGTGAGAGTCCAGCCATATAATGGTTACACCATTGACTGGTCCCCAAATGCTTTATAAATAAAACCCTTTTGAAGAACTGTTTTGCATAGGATTAGAGAATCTCAAGAAGTAATAATGTGACCATTATAAATTATTTTTCTTAAGATTTTTCTATGCGACAACACTTAAGAAAGGCTCATTCCTTTGTCGTTTTGAATTTATTTCTTTATAAATGTATGACTCCGATTTTTAACCAGTTTCACCTCGCTTTTGTCCTCCTGGTTTTGTATTGGGAACTCATACTTTTCAAAAGTCTGGTTACAGAAAAATTAGGCCAAAATATTAAAGATGAAGCGTTTCAGAAATAGCTCCCGAATATGTTCATACCTGAACACCCTCAATGCCACTTGGCAGGACAAAATCCACTCTGGAAATGAGGTTAGGTTAGATCATCAGGTGGGGAGATCACCTTGGAGAAACTGAGTGGGACCCTTATGAGAGGGAGGCAGGAGGGTCAGAGGAAAAGCAGGTGCGACCAGAGACGCAGGGCGCTGTGGCCTCGACCCGAGGAGTGTGGGCACCTCTAGATACTAGACCGGGACAGAACAGATCCTCCCTGGAGCTTCTGGAAGGAACACGGCCCTCTCAACACCTGGATTTTAGCCCAGAGAAATGATTTTAGATTTCTGACTCTGAAGTGTGAAAGGATGAAGTTGTTACTGGAAGCCACTCCGTTTGCAGTCAATTCTTAAAACAGCCTTAGGAAGTAAACACTAGCAGACTTTTACTTACAAAGGAAGGGTAAGAGTTGGCAGGGCCGGGAAGACCTTCCACCCTTCAAAGGTCACTGGGCTCTCTGAGGAGTTGGAAAGAAAATGAGGGTTAACTGGTCAACAGTGCTGGCTTTGAGCCGGACTGCCTGGGTTCACGCCCTGGCACCACTGTTTATTACCAGTGTAATCTTGAGTAATCGGATCTCTATCCACCTTTGTTCTCTCATGTATAAAATTGGGAGTGATAATAGAACTTGCCTCATAAACTGCTTAGGAGGTTTCACTGACATAATCCATATGAAGTGTTTGCACAGTACCCGGCGTGGAGTCAAGATGCTATAAACGCCGAGTATTCTTTTATAAGCCCTCAGCCAGCCGGGGGCTTTGCGTGTGATTGTGGCTGCCTAGTTTTATCAGCACACTTTATAAGGCCTTCTTTCTTTTGGAAAACCACATAACGCATAAATTAATGCACTCTTCACTCATATAAATCTACAAGAAATACCTGTTCACTGTGGGGGCAGTGACACTGTGGCGGCTAAATGCATGACCATGGCACTGGTGGCATCTTTGTTGTACACGTTTTCTGTGTGAGGCCCACGTCTGTTCCTTGCAGTGAGACTTGCATGTCGTTACCTGTGTAGGTAACTCAGAGCCCCTGAGCTTCCCTTTCAGTGACCTGGCCTTCTGCTCCCAGAAGGAGGATTTCCTTTAGACCTCAGGAGTCTTCTCAGGCTCATGGGGCCATGTGGTGGGAGTAGCGAGGGTGCAGATAGGGCCATTGGAGAGCTAGAGCTTTGGGACTGTGGGAACTTCACCCAGTAGGCCCTGGCAGGTGGTTTATGGCATGGTTATCACCCAGGAAGGTGAGGAGGCGCTTTATAATCCCACCCTCTTCTTTCTACAATGCCTTTTGCTAATGAAGTCCTTTTGTACCTCGTCATACTTTTCTGTACTTATTTTTTAGTTTTTTTGCCAGAGGGCACGTGCACTCACCTGAGAGGGAAAGTGAAAAATTACCACTCCCAGAGGAGATGGCCATGCTGCGATCCCTTCTCCTCTATTCTCTTCTCCGGATTTTCGGCACACACACACACACACACACACACACACACACACACACACACAC
>NW_006204133.1:7039106-7041293 GCF_000334495.1 Tupaia belangeri chinensis
CTCCTCTCCGGGTTTTCGGCACACACACACACACACACACACACACACACACACACACACACACACCTGGCATGGTTTTTAAGCTGTCAGGTCTGGGATTCAGACCATGGTCAGCTGTATGGGAATCCAGCACCTTAACCACCATGCCATCTGTTGGCTCTGTAACTGTGTCTCTAGGGGGGACCTAGTGTGAGCTGTCACTCAGCTCATCCCAAATTTCCTGGCATTTGTGTGAGCCAGGGGCAGCATTGGAGACATGGAGAAGCCCATGTGAGCAGTAAGGCAAGGAGATGGTGATGGGCAAGGGCCCCTGTGGCCTGTGCCAGCGTGGAGAAGGGGGATGTGAGAGTGGAAATGCCCACTGAGGGAGGGTGTGGAGAGCCTACGGTGTCCAACCGGGGAGTGTGGATTCGCCCCCAGAGCCCTCCCTTTCCAGTGAAATAGATGTGACAGTGGGGAGAAAGGGCTCTGTGGTCCTCCAGGTTGGAAATGCTGGGATAAGTAAGCCGAAGAGTTTCTTCCTTTAGGAGTTCTGAGCTTAGTAATACAGTTTGCATTTCCCAGAAGTGGATAAAATAGACAAATGGAATTTTGGACCCAGAACTAAGTAATTAGGCTGAAAAAGAGTGAGTGGATCCAAGAGACATTCAGAATGAAGAGTGGAGGGACCAGCAGTTAGCATAATGGCTATGTTGCTGGACTCCCATATAGTCGACTGTGGTTCCAGTCCCGGACCTGGTGCTTAAAACTCAAGCTGGGCGCATGTGCATGCATGCCTAGGATCCCGAGAGGAGAATGGAGAAGGGATTGCGGTGTGGCCATCCCCCCTGGGGGATGATTTCTTGCTTTCTGTCTGTCTCTGTCTGTCTGTCTAGCGAGCGCACACGCCCTATTGCAAACCACTCCCCCCCCCCAAAAAAAAAGAGTGGAAAACACTTGGTGGTCAGTTATGTAGGGGGAGGAGACATGGAGGAAGTGTGACAAGGGAGGAATTTCAATTTCGAATTTAGGATTTTACACGCTAATTTAGGACTTTTAGATACTAGAGTAGGATAAATATAGAGGACAGATTTTTTTTTTCTTTTTATGATAGTGCACACAGGAGAGAGAGACAGTGAGAAAGCACTCTTGGCTGGATACGCTCATGCTGTGGTCCCTCTTCCCCTTGTCCTCCAGCGCCACAGGATCCTGGGTACCCCCGAGTGTTCCTGGTGTGTTTCCAGGCTGACCTGAGCATTCAAACCTGTAATTGCCATAAGGCCTCCAGCTTTGCAGGGCACAGGCTCCACTACAGCACCACAGTGGGTGGCCTTAGATTTTCGCTATGCCATGATCCTCCTGCTTTCGCCTCCTAAGTTGCTGAGACTGAAAACACACTGTGTTCAGCTTGTTAAGAGAGACTGGAAATAGAACCCTGGCCACCCATGTGGCCTCAGTCTGCCTGGTAGCAGTGTGTATCAGTGTGTACTACTGTGACTGGCCCGAGAATCAGTGTTTTACAAAGCTAACACACTTCAGATTATTCTGGACTTGTTTTATTGGAAATGCTGAAAGGAGAGCTGATGGTGCCAGTGTCCACAGACCTGAGAGTGCGATTCTGGGCTAAGAAGAACTGAGGGGACTGAAAAGCTGGGGAAGTGATACAATTCAAGCCATGCATATTAATAAAGACCCCAGAGATGGTAGGATTTTCAGAGTTTACAGGCAAAGCACATGCACTAATAAAAATTCATCAACAGAGCTGGCCCCATAGTGCAGTGGTTAAGAATGGAAGAAGCCAGATCCCACATGGCTGACTGCAATTTAAATTCTGGCCGCGATGGCTTGAAAACATGCCGGGTGCATGTGTTTATGTTCTCAGAATCCTGACGGGAAAGAGAATTGGAAGAAAGGGGATTGCAGGTTGGCCAAGCTCCACTGGGAGTTGCTTCCTCCCTCCCTCTCCCTCTTTCTCTCTCTGTCTGGCTCATGCACATGTCCTCAGGCATTAAAAAAACTGAAAAATCTGTCAATAATATTGTTGTCATGGGCAGAAGGGAAGATTTAGGAGTTAAGCACTGACTTGCGTTGTGATTAGGATCACTGAGGTGTTTGAGTAGAACCCGTGTCTGCTCTTTCAGCATCACGGCTTGTGCAATGACGATGAATAAGTATGTGGAAGAAAACGTGTCTCAGAAGTCCTACACG
>NW_006204133.1:7041324-7076118 GCF_000334495.1 Tupaia belangeri chinensis
CGACCATCAAGTACTTCATGAAGATGCTGAGCAGCGTCAGCGAGACCCTCATCTTCATCTTCATGGGCGTGTCCACTGTGGGCAAGAACCACGAGTGGAACTGGGCCTTCGTCTGCTTCACGCTGGCCTTCTGCCTCATCTGGCGAGCCCTGGGTAACGGACCTTTGTTTGTAAAATGGACACTAATGACTAACGTGGCTGTTCTTCCTGTCCCTCCCTCTCTGCTGCTGCTTTTCCGACTCACTCATCTCTTCTTCCTCTGTGTCTACTTCCTCCTCTTCGCCTTGCTGTTCCTTGTCTTGTTTCTTCTTTGACTAAGAAAGGTCCTCTCTTTCCTTCTCGTCCTCGTTTCTCCTCTCGCTCTTCTTCCTTGTGTTTCTCTTTTTCCTCTTCTTCTCCCATTGTGTCTTTTTCTTCTCTTTCCTCATTTCCTTTTTCATCTTTTATCTCTTTCCCACACCCCCTTTCCTGATGTATTATTTTCTTTCTTGAGTATTGTCATGCCTTCTCTGCGTGTCACATTGGCCTCTTTGACTTCTCTGGGTCCACACTTACACCCGCTGTCCTGGAAGAGTAAGAGCCCAGATCTGAGACCCTGTAGTCTGAACAGGACAGAGGAGAAGCCCAGAGGGCCTGTCCTTAACTGCTCAGCCGTCACAGAAGCACAGGCAGTGTGGTGGCCTCACTGACTGTTTTCTTTGGGGTTTGTCTCTCCTGGCAGGCGTCTTTGTCCTCACTCAGGTCATTAATTGGTTCCGGACCATTCCGCTGACCTTCAAAGACCAGTTCATCATTGCATATGGAGGACTGCGTGGGGCCATCTGCTTTGCTCTCGTGTTCCTTCTTCCCGCTGCTGTGTTTCCTCGGAAGAAACTCTTCATCACAGCGGCCATTGTTGTCATCTTCTTCACTGTCTTCATCCTGGTGAGTAGCATTCTTTCTCCCAGGAAAGTCTCTCCCTGTTCCGGAGGGAGATGAGATCCTGCAGACTAGCGTAGTTCATTTCATTTACAGGATACGAAGTGGTAGCGATGCGCTGAAGCTTTGATACTTGCGTTATTCGGAAAAGTGATACTTCCTGTCTAGGGTCATGTTACTGGATTGTCCAGGGGCCTAAGAGAGTCCAATTTGGTCACTTGGCTTACACAGAGGAATTATTATTTAAAGAAACGCAGCTCAGTGACCTAAGCTCACTGCTGGAAACAGGAACCGCACTTGCTAATCCTTGTCATTTGTCTTGCTCTCTGACCTAGTAGATGTACTTGTTAAATCCTCGTTGTGCATGACGACCTTCCACTAGCTGTTTGACCTGAGCTGACTGCGGGGCAGTCACCCCCTCACGGGTGGATACAGGTTCATATTGGGAGGCAGAAACTGTGGCTGGCCTGTGTCCAGAGCCTGCTTTGCAAGATAATCAATCTCTTTAAGTTAAACGCCAGCTCCTAGGAGATGATATTTTGCAAATATTCATTTCTCATGTAGTTACTGGACTCCTGCTTGTGTGACGCGGTGCTCTGAGAACTCAGTATTCCTAAGCAAGCAAAGATAAAAAAATCGTGTCACCTCAGGGCTCACGTTATAGGGGAAAGGAGGGGCCTGGTGGACATTACGCAGGAAACATAACAAATAACTAAATCATCTTGTTGGAGATCTATATGATAAAGGACAAGTGTGGGCCAGACATGGTAAAGGCGGGGTCATTGGGGGTGGGGGCAGCTATAATTCTGAAGTGAGTGGTCACATAACGCAGCAGTGAGAAAAGCAACATTTGAACAAAGGGTTGTGGAAGGTGAAGGAATTGGCTAAGCTGAAGCACATTCCAGGCCAGTGGGTCTGATGGTGACAGCGTGTTCTTAGCCAGTGCAGCAGGAGTGCATAGGATACAGGGGTGGGGGGGGAAGCGGTAGGAGGAAGGAGGAGGGAGAGTCTGAAGTCCTGGGCCATGTAGGGTCACGAAGGCCAAGGTAAAGGGTTGGCTCTTCTCCAAGCATAATGGAAACCATCTGAAGGTTTTATGCAGAAGAGTGCTGTGTTCTGGCTTGATTGGTTAAAAGATTGTTGAGAATAGACTATTAGAGAGCGCTAGCCACAGTAGTGTGGTGGGGAAACAATTCACCGTGATATGGCAGCCACATGGGAAGGTCCTGGGTTCAAGTCCTGAGGTTTCTCTGTGTATGCTGGGTATGGGTATGACCACAGTCCTGGCTGGCTGAGGCTGGGAGTGGACTGTAGCCTGACCATCCTGCTGGGGTTGCCTGTCTCGCTGTCTGTCTCGCTCATGGATATGATAGACAGATAGACAGACTGTTATGGGGAAAGGGAAGAAGTGGGAAGTCCAGTGCAGAGGCCAGTGCAGTCGTCAGGCGGGGCAGCGTGGTGGGAGGAGAGCTCGTAAGCAGGGGCAAGGCCTTAGGCACACTCTAAGGGTGGAACTTACAGG
Organism: Tupaia belangeri chinensis; assembly: GCF_000334495.1. Classification (NCBI taxonomy): domain Eukaryota; kingdom Metazoa; phylum Chordata; class Mammalia; order Scandentia; family Tupaiidae; genus Tupaia; species Tupaia belangeri. The sequence continues at coordinate 7,043,765 of NW_006204133.1, forward strand.
TTTCCCTGATGGCTTTAGACATGGAAAAAAAAAGCAAAGGGCTTGGTCCTGAGCAACCAGAAGTATGAGTGAGGAGGAAATCATTGTACGGGAAGGTGGTGGCCAAGGTCTGGGCGTGCTGAGCTAGGGGTGTCTGTGAGACCTGAAAGTGCAGATCTTAAACACGCAGATGTTAAGAGCCTGCCGTTCCAGAAAGAGCTCAGTCTTCAGCAGAGAGCTGGAATTTGAAGCCATGAAACTGGATGTGATTGTCTATAGTGAAAGTATATATTGAGGAAGTCAATAAAGAGAACCAGGGTTGGGCTCTGGGGCAGCCCAGGATTAAGACATCGGGGAGAACAGGTAAGTAGCCGAGGAGACAGAACAAGCGATGAGTGAGGAGGGAGGAAAACAAGGAGGTGTTTTTTCCTTTGAGAATTTTTGTATTTATTTAACCATTACTCATTGAGAGATTTTTTTGCAATAGGACACATGCACTTGCCAGGGGGACAGCTGCTCTGCAGTCCCTTCACCATTTTCCTCCCAGGATTTTGGGCACGCATGCACACACGCCTGGCACCGGGTCTAGGACTCAAATTGTTGACTGCGTGGGAGTCCAGTGATGTAACCATTACCTCACCTGCTGGTCCTAGTCACCGAACACTTCCTATATGCTTGACTTAAATCTGAATAATAGTCTTTTTCAAGCTCATGAAAAATGCATATTACGAAAAAAACTAGGCATGGATGTGAACTATTTTTGCCCCAGAATGAATATGTAATTTAAGTCCATTTTTCCGGGAACCTTTTGAAGCCCCCTTGTACTTTCAACTCATTCAGCACTGATAACCATTCCCTGGTGTGGAACTTTGAGAGACATCACTGGTTATGCTCCCTGCTTTGTAGATGAGGAAAGACGGGCACTGAAGTTGAAGTTAAGAGACTTTCTCATTTACACGGTTGGGAAAGGCAGCTCAGGGTATCAAAACCCATTTGGTCTTCACCCTGAGTGACATCCCCAGTTCTGAGCGTGGTGTGGGGTGAGTGCTCAGGGCTGTAACACATCGCAGTTCTGCCTTTCAGTCAGCTTCCCAAGACAGCCCCTCTTTATTCATTCAGACCAGCCAACATGGGGACAGTGGGCTGTCTGGAGTTCAGAGAAGGATGCCTTTGGAGAGACTTTCTGGGTTAAAAAAAAAAATGACCGGTGTTTGGTCTTGTCTTGGTGATAAACACCTTCACACGCCATTCTTTATAACAGTCACTGACATCACTGTGTCAGGCACTCAGACAGGGGCTTTCGTATAGGGTAGTCTGCAAAAACTTTGTAGAAAATGCATATTAGGAAGAAACTGTGCATGGATTTCAATTTGTGTTCTGCCAAAATAAACTCATACTTAATTCCATTTTCTATTAACTTTTTGAAATCCTTGGGTATGTACATTATTCCATTTTATCCCCAAAACAAAGCTTTAAAACAGAGACCAGTGTCACTCCCGCCACCAGCCAGGCAAGCTGAGACGCAAAAGGAAACAGGCTGAGCCATGGACTCCCCTTTGCAAATGGCTGAGGGCGAAGCTAATTCCTGACTTGTAAGACCATAGACTGACCGTGAAGACCAAGCTCTTCCCTAAAGCAATGCTGGCTTTACTTTAGTAGGACTTTATTTAGTTGGTTATGACTAGTAATAGTTTTAGTTATATATACTAGTTTTTGCCCAACTGTCCCACGTTGGTTTGAATCTCTTCCTTAAACTCATTATAGAAAACACCATGGGACTATCCAGCTGTCAAAGAGAAGCATCTTCTTCTTTTAGCTTCACCGTGTCCAGGATCTCCATGACAGTAATCCAATCTGCTCCTCTCCCACTTTGCCTGTGCAGAGTAAACAAATTTTGCCTCGACTGTTTTAATCTCAAGTGACCTAGTGCAGAATACTGGAACAGAGAGGCTAGGCAGAGGGCAAGCTACCTCCACTTCTTGACCTCCTGCCCTCTCCTTACCACCCAGGGCCACTCCCACCAAGACTTACCCATTGACCGTAGCTCCTCTCCATCCTCTCAGAACAGGATATCAATACAAAAAGAGAACCGCCTGACTAGGAATCCGATCATTCGGAGATGAATGCAGCAGTCATTTTTATCCGTACAGGTGCTTCTCAAATACCTACAGTCCAAAACCAGTCCCTTTTTCCCAAACAACATGAACATACACACTTACAAAGTTCCATAACAGTGACTTCATGATAAGGTGTGATTCAACAGAGGGCATACAAAATACAAGCTCAAATTTTTAAGTTAGAGATTCTTCACATATAAAATTACATGTCTACGATGAGAACAAACATTGGATAGGTATGGAAAAGTATTGCAAATATGTCCAATATTTGCAGAATGTGTGTGTACAAGTGATTAATATAGAATAGCATTATTATACACATAGCTTTTTTAGCTTTTTGGAGTTGAGACTTAACCTAAAGATATAAAAGGACTGATTGCCTGTGTTAAATACCTGCACACCCACTTTGATTTTTTGTTGTTGTTTTAGCTTATGTGCATGAGCTCACCAGAGAGAGACAGAGAAACAGAGGGAGGGAAAGTGAGAAATCACCCCCTGGGGGAATATGACCATAGTGCAATCCTTTCTCCTTAATTCTCCTCTAGGGATTTTGGGCACACATGCACACATGCCCAGAGTGATTCTCCAGTTAGTAGGTCTGGGACTTGAACTGTGCAATTGGCCATATGGGACATAGCCATCCTAGCCTCCATGCCACCTGCTGGACCAAGTTCGCACTATCTTCACAGGTGGATTTTATGTGACATTTAATTTATTTGATATTATAATTTATAATGACAGTCAGATTCTGCTTTCCCAATCACAGTTTGAGTCCTGGACCCAGCAGCCTGGAAAACACACTGTGTATATGTGCACTAAATTCTGAGAGGAGGAAGACGCGAAGAAGGAATTGTAATGTGATCATTCACTGGGGCAGGAGGGGGGGTACTTTATCCCTGTCTTCCTCTCCCTGTCTCTGCCTAAGTTTTTTTTTTAAAGATTCATTTATTTAATTCTATTTGAAGTTGTTATTATCATTTTTTAATTTGACAAGAGAAAGGCAGAGGGAGAGAGAGAGAAAGGGAAAGCGAGAAACCAAGCTGCCAGGTCCAGGACTTGAACTGTAGTCAGCATGTTGGAATCCAGAGCCTTTTACCGCCATGCCACCTGCCAGCCCCACTATGGCAAAGTTTTTAAAAATCATATTCAGGGGAACCAGCAGTTAGCGTAATGGCTATGTCGCTGGACTCCCACGTAGTCGACCGTGGTTTGTGTCCCGGACCCGGTGGCTTAAAACTCACGCCGGGCGCGTGTGCGTGCGTGCCCAAGATCCCGAGAGGAGAATGGAGGAGAAGGGATTGCGGCGTGACCATCCCCCCTGGGGGGTGATTTCTCGCTTTCTGTCTCTATGTCTCTCTGTCTGTCTGGCGAGCGCACGCGCCCTACAGTGAAAATCTCTCCAAAAAAAAATCATATTCAGGATGAGGGAGATGGGATTGAATACCATCAACGATTTAGAGTAAGGCCATATTGGGTTGATCTTCTGGCCCTGCTCATTTTAGCTTCCATTGGCCTCAGTTTGCTTAACTGTAAAATCTCGATGTTGGCACCTCCTTCCCACAGAGTACAGGCACATATGTATGAGGAGACTTCAAAAAGTCTGTGCAAAAGTGGAATTTAAGTATGAGTTTATTTGGGGGGACCAGCAGATGGCATAATGGTTATGTTGTTGGACTCCCATGTAATTGATCACGATTTGAGTCCCAGACCCAGTGGCTTAAAACTCACAGGGCTGGCATGTGTGTGTGTCCAAAATCCCAAGAGGAGAATGGAGAAAAAGGATGGTGGCATGACCATCCCCTCTGAGGGTGGTTTCTCGCTTTCTGTCTCTCTCTCTCCGGTGAGCATACCCGTTGTATAGCAAAAATCTCTCTTAAAACAAACAAACAAAAAAAAGGATGAGTTTATTTTGGTGCAAAAAGATGTTGAAATCTACAGATTGTTTTTTTTTTTCATTAGACACATTTTCCACAAACTTTTTGAGGCCTCCCTGTGTGTGAAGTGTAATACCCAATGCAGGGTTTGAGCCTCATAGCTTGTATGGTTTTATATATAACATTGAGCAAAATGGTAGCAGAAGAAAGAAAAACTTAACTTCATTCTCTATTTCTTTTTGGAAATAAAAGTGATTAGAGTACACTAAGTATGTGTACTATATTCATAGAGAAGATCCCTAGAATTCTGTGGTTATCTAGAAGCCCATTAAGTAGCAAGGTCGACCGGAATTCCTGAGAAGGCAGTCCCTTTGGGCTCCTTAGTCCAGGGGTGATTACATCAGTGATATGATTTACTGTAAACTAGTGCACACAACTATAAAACGTGTGGGACTTTTACCCTGCTTGCAAGCTAACAAGTTAGCCTGTGATGATTTCATGGGTGCGGGCAGGAAACTCCGGGGTCAGAGACAAAGGACTTTATTATTCATGACAAAAGCAGCAGCTAAGCTTTGGTTGGTTTGTGTTTGTATCCCACAGGGCGGGGTTGGGGGGGACACAAAGGCCCAGGAGGGATGTCTGCACCTGTAAGGGGTCACATGACAGGAGGGCGCGCTGAGCTGGGGCTCTCTCCTGTCTGTGGAGGGGGTGCTCCTTCATCTCTCAAGGTTGCTCATTGCTTGGAACCCTGAGAAATAGCCCAGGTAAAAAGTAGTCAAAGCCTTGCCTTCTTGTCACACATTACAAGAACATGTGGTGACACTTGGGGGCCATGGTAGGGTGCCCCTTCCCCACAGTCTGATAAACCGTCACTGATCCAGCCTTTCAGACCGAAGTGATGATGCATGCTGTTCTCAGACACCGCAAAGAAATGTGCTCTCACTTGTTAAATTAAAAAGTGTGTGTATGTGTGTGTGTGTGTGTGTTTGTGTACTTTTATGGAAGGAACAAAATTAAAATATGAGTTTATATTGGGGCAAAAATGTTTAAGTCATGCAGGCTTTTTTCTTTTTTTTTTTTTTTTTTTGGAGAGATTTTGCTACAGGGCGTGTGCACTCACTGGAGAGACAGAGAGAGACAGAGAGTCGAAAACTAGAAATCACCTCCTCGGGGGATGGCCATGCTGCAGTCCCTTCTCCTCCATTCTCTTCTCGGGATTTTAGGCACGCTCGCACACATGCATGGTGTGAATTTTAAACTGCTGGGTCTGGTATTTGAACCAAGGTTGACTGTATGGGAGTCCAGTGAGGTAACCATTATGCCATCTGCTGGTCCTGAGTGTTTTTTCATAATGCATTTTCCATGAGCTTTTTGGAGGCATTTCGTGTGTGCGCATGTGTGCTGGGTCGTTTAATGACACCATCCCTATAGCTCAGTAATGTGTACCATTACTAGGTAGAATTCCATAGGATTCCAAATAACTTATTGTGGTTTCCCAGTAAAATGAGCAGGTTGATCAGGCTGTCTTAAGATGAAACAAGGTAGCTAAGCTATTTAGGATGTGAAAGGAAAAAGGAAAAGCCAGGTCCATGTGTTTTTGACTGAGCAACCAGGTGAATGTAGATGAAATGTAATTTAGTGGAGGACACCGGAGGCGTATTGGATTGGAAGGGCGGGAAGGCAGGCGATCTCTTCTGAATGTGTACATGTTGCACACGAGCGTGTGCCAGTCGCAGTGGGACGGTCAGGTAGGCACTTGTATTGGTATGTACGAGTCCGGAACTTACGGGAGAAGCCATATAGTGAGAGAGCAATTTGAGACTCATAGACATAGAAAAGGCTTCTAAAGCATGTATCTAAAAGAAATTATTCAGGGAATAAGTGTAGAAAGAGTGGAGGAAAGGAGACACCTGAAAACTGAACTGTGAAACAGATAGCAATATTTAGAAATTTAAAAAAAAAAATGTTGAACCAGACCAGGAAACTGGAAGGGATGAAGTGGAGAGGAGAAACAGAGAAGAGGTTATTCAGGAGCCGCGTGAAGGCAGCGCGTAGGCAGGAGAGGGTCCTTGCAGCGGTGACCAATGCAGCTGTAAGTCTGGGCGGGCTCTGAGTGGAGGAGGGACGTGGAAGCGGCCACATGTACTCAGTGGCCATCTTCCCAAGGGCACTTTGGGCCAGAAGGAAGGGTAGAAACCCCCTGATGGACTGGATGTGAGAAACAGGAGACGGAACAGGTAACTGTGTTGAGATCTGGTAGAGTAACTGGGTAGGAGCCGGAGGACCAGCCACCAACGACGGCTCTTATTTCCGTGCTCTAGAGGAGCCATAGCAGCGTGTCGGAACCCTGGAGGTACCTGGGACCGAGACACTGTTCGCACAGCAGACAGAGCCGGCTCAAGTAGGAGGCAGACAAGGGACAGGGGGCCCTGTGCAGTGGCCGTGCTGAGGGGAAGCAGACATGCGAGGGCCATGGACACCTACGCCCGCACCTTTATACCTTTCACGCCACTTACGCATCTGAGATACGGGGTGTGGGTGCCGGCGGTTTACGAGTTCTGCGACCGCGACTGTGACCTGAGAAAGGCCTTCCGTAAGAGCACAGCCCCGGTGGTACTATTTATAACCAATGTTTTCACCAATGTGTCTTCGAGTTTTTCTGGGAATTGCCGAGTAAATCAGCAAGTAATTGCAAGGCAGTTTCTCCTCCCCCCTTTATTTTGCAAACATGAATTTCAGAAATCAACGCCAAACAAGCATTCGTTTTCTTCCAAAAGAGCAGATGGAAAGACTGTTCATTTTCATTGCAGTCAGACAGCAGTCCCCCCCGACGCCCTAATGGGAGCAGAGAGGTGGGAGGAAGGCGGAGACAGACAAGATGGAAAACAGCGGCACCTCCTCCTCCCCACTGTCCCTGTCCCCGCGGTCCAGGGCTTGGGCTTCCTCAAGTAGCAAGCTTGACTCCCAGGTGGTGTGTTTATCGGGCCCAAGTCAAGTGAACGGTGAAAATTCAACTTGTGCTTTGCAAGTGGGCTTTTCTGTACTTTTAAAGTCTATTAGTTTCTTTTTTTTCTTTTTTTTTTTTTGATGAGAGAGAGCGACCAAGAGAGACTGAGAGAAACAAGCATGCTCAACAGGTCCCCACTACCCCTGCCACCCCCACCCCTCATCCTTCAGCCAGCCAGTGTCGTGCCCATGCGTGAGGGCACTCAGTGCTGTTGCTTACCAGGATCCAAACCCCTGCTGGCCGCGTGGCCGTGGGTCACATGCTCATGCTGCACATGGTGGCTGGGATGGTCTTTCGCTAATTTGATAGCAAAGGAAAAGGCTTATTTTTGAGCCTATGTGGATGTGACTAGCTATTTTATTTTTCTAAACCTTGTCAGGTGTTGTGGTAAAATATATGGAATATGTGTGTCTGTGTATGTGTGGGTGTGGGGGGGTGGTCCGCAAAAAGTTCATGGAAAATGCATATGCTTAAAAAACAAATCGCATGGATTTAAAAATATTTTGGCACCAAAACAGGCTCATACTTCAATTTCATTTTTCTGTGAAATTTCTGGACCATATATATATATATATAGATAGATAGATAGATAGATAGATATTTTTTTCCTTTTCCCTCTCTCTCTCCCTCCCAACCAGAGACCCAGGCTTCTAGAATATGACACCAAGTCTGGGGAGCTTAATACAGCATACTCAAATGCCATGCTCCGCTCCAAAACAGGTGGATTGAAGCAGGAAGGGAGGGGGCAAAGCAGTGCTTCCCAAATCGTTCCTACTGAGCATGGGAGGACAGCCGCAGGTAGTTCAGAGAAAAGGGGCAAATAGTAGGAGGGGTTTTTAAAGAAGCATGTATTTTTCATGCCTTACTAATTATAAACTTCAATGTGTTATAATTTTAGAAACTTGAGTTGACCTGGGCAGGAGGCCACACTGCCAAGTGGAAGGGGTCAGCATAGGGATCGGGGTAGTGCCTGTGTCCTATTTTATTTTATTTGTTTTATTTTAATTTTTATTAAAAATTAAATAAAATTTATTTTATTTTATTTTATTTTATTTTATTTTTTTTAATCCAGAGGGATTTTTGCTATAGGGTGTGTGCACTCATCAGAGAGACAACGAGGAAAAAAGGCAAGAAATCACCACCCCCCACCAGCCCCCGTGCGAGGTTTAGGCCGCTTGAGTTCAGGACTCAAACCACAGTCAACTATGTGGGAGTCCAGTGATGGAACCATTACTCCATCTACTGGTCCCTTTATTTTATTTATTTTTAAAAATTTATTTATTTCTTCCATGAGTGAAAGAGACAGGGACAGAATCAGGCATTTCCAGCAGGATCTTAACACCATGATTCGTCCTGGCCTCAGCCACCTCCCATCCTGGCCAGTGCATGCAGCTGTACTCAGGGAGGTCTCTGGACGTGAACCTGGAACCTGCCCACTTGGCTCAGCCTTGCAGAGGCATCATCTGCATCACCACTTGCCTCCACCATCTTTATTGTATAGCTGTACTTTCCAATTCTGGACACCCCCTTGTTCTTTACTAAATGAACATCGATGGGAAATAAGCCTAGGAAACAGCAGATAGTGTCTTCAGAATGTATGAAATGGTTTTAAAAGCTGCATTTTTTTTTTTTTGACTCTTCCTTGAACTATTATTAAACTGGTGGCTTCATGGACTCTGGAACTCAGTGAAATCGCCCCTCTCTGAATACCGTATTTACACCCCATTTTCATTTATACAAGTTAAAAATGACAGAACATGGAAAATGGTTATTACCTCCTCTGTTACTCCAAAATGGCAGACTGAAATAGAAATAGAACACAAGGTGTGCCTCTCACCAAATTTGGTCCAAATCAGTTCACACTTTCAGAGGTAAGGTGCAGCTTCAGTTAAAAATTCCCAGAGCTGGATTAATGCAACAAAGCCAGTGATGGGGCCAGCAGATGGCGTAGTGGTTATGTTACTGCACTCCCACATGGCCGACGGTGGTTTGAGTCCTGGACCTGGTGGCTTGAAAATAACACTAGGCAGGTGTTTACTGTTAGGTTTGATTTGGGAACAGCAGTGGAGACAGAGGCGGCAAGGACGAAAATTCCAGTCAGTCCTTGGGGTTTAATAAAACCAATATAATTTATTTTGTGAAATCTCTTGTTTTTTTTTTGTTTGTTTGTTGATTTGTTTTTTTTTTTTTTTTTTGGCTTTTGGAGAGGTTTTCGCTACAGGGCGCATGCGCTCGCCAGACAGACAGAGAGAGACAGAGAGACAGAAACCGAGAAATCACCCCCCCAGAGGGGATGGTCACACTGCAATCCCTTCTCCTCCATTCTCCTCTTGGGATCTTGGGCACACACGCACACGTGCCCGGTGTGAGTTTTAAGCCACTGGGTCCAGGACGCGAACCGTGGTCGACTACGTGGGAGTCCAGCAACATAGCCATTACGCTAACTGCTGGTTCCCGGCTCTTGGGGTTTAATAAAAACAATATAATTTATTTGCAAAAGCTCTTGAGTCACACTGAGGTGGGTGCTGCGTGTTCTTAAATGGCTGTTATCCAATAGGTGGTCGCCATGGGTCCTTATCTGGCCAGTGAAGGTCGCTGTTTCCTTTCAATTTGGCCGGCGCGCCAAATGCCGAAGGGCGGGCAAGTCTGTTGGTGATGGCCAGCTAGATTTTAGAAAACGGGAAAAGTTCCTGCTGGCGGGAATGTTTCTGCCATGTTTCTTTTCCCTTCCCCCCAGACCTTACATGCACATGTGTCAAAGATCCCGGGAGGAGAATGGAGGAGGAGGGAATGTGGCGTGGCCGTCTCCTCTGGGGGGTGGGGGTGGTGTCTCACTTTCCCTCTGACGTCTCTGTCTCTGTCTCCAGCAAGCTCCCTAAGGCAAAATCCTCTTCAGATACAAACAAAACACAACCCAGTGACCTCCTTTAAAAGATGTGTGTATATTTGCACTATGTGTGCATGCGTGTATGTCTGTGTGAGTGTGTGTGAGTCAGTAAGTTTACATGATCAAATGTGTTCTTAAAGATTTCACGGATGGGAGAGATGAGGTGGAAATCACACATATAGCAGGAACGTACCTCAACTTTTCTCTCCCACCCCGAAACCCCACAGCCATCGCCATTCCTGGGGCTCCAGCCAGCTGAGGTGGCCACCTGCCCACCTCACACTCATACCCTCCTCACTTGCCCTATTTTGGAGCCACTATCATGCATTTTGAAGGATCTTGGTTGAGAATTTGTTTTGATACCTATATGTTTCCACTCATTCTCCTTTTTGTAAAATTTCCTGGTTACGCTTACTTTCAGGTTAATGTAAAGTCAGCCTCTCAAGTTCTGCTAAAAAGCCTGAGAGATATGTTACAGGAATCGACTTAACAAACGCACATTCATTGGGAGACAGCTGTCATCATCATAGGAGCTGTAGATATCTTTTTACAACTCAAATCCTTGTAATATCCTGTAGTTAGGTTTTACAGTTCTCGCTATGAAGGTTTTATGCATCTGCAGTAGAGATTATATATATATATATATATATATATAAGAGAGTGTGAGAGAGAACTTGCTGCATTATACATATTTAGTTTTGGCACACTATTATACTCTACTGGAATATGTATAATACGTTGTTATACATTAGTGTATGTTACAATTATGCATTTGTATTTATATATAGTCTCTTTGTACATGTAGTTTTCCATTGTTTTTGTGTAGGTGTTTAATTCTATCTTATTTTGAAATAAGTAGATGGAATGGATTGTGCATGTTAATTGTATGTTACTCCCTTTACTAAACTTTTTCAATTTTTTAAGAGAGATGTTTGCTATTGGGCATGTGCACTCACCAGAGAGACAGAGAGAGACAGAGAAAAAGTGAAAAATTACCTCCCAGGGGAATGGCCATGCTGCAGTCCTTTTCCCTCCACTTTCCTCTTGGAATTTTGGGCACACATGCACATGTGCCCAGCATGAGTTTCAAGTCGCCAGGTCTGGGACTTGAACTTTGGTTGACCATGTGGAAGTCCAGCTCCTTAGCCACTATGCCACCTGTTGGCCCTCATTTTTTTTTTAAATCTTTTGCCAGAGGGTGAGTGTGTTTGCCAGAGAAAGAAAGAGAAGGAAAGTAGGAAGCAGTCCTTGATGGGATGTGGTCACTGGACAGTCTCTTCTCTTCCATGTCTCTCTCCTCTTTGGATTTTGGGCATGTATGTACAGAAAGCCAGTGTGTGTTCCAAGCTGTTGGATCTGGGACTCAAACTGTGCAGACAGTTGTGGGAGCCAGGCCCTTGACCACTAGGCCACAGGCTGGGCTACTCTCTCATTATTTTTAAATACAAAGGATTATCTTAGCTTTTTTGATAAATAAAAAAAGAGATAATCTCTGAGCAACAAAAATCTTACTAGTTCTCTTCTAGTATTTATACCTCTACCTCTTTTTGTCCATGCTTATTTAGTTGACTAAGACCTGCAAAATTGTGGATCTTAGGGAGAGTCCTTGCATTGTTTTGGATTCTAACAGAAATGCGTTAATGTTACATTGTATTTTTTTCCTTTTATTTTCCTTCATTTTTTTTTCTTTTTATACATTTAATCACTGTATATCTTTACAATATATAAAATGGATTTCCCCAGCATGAAATCGTTGTGTATTAGTCCAGTCAAAGGTAATATCATATACATTATCATCAACAGATAATTTTCCATTTTTATGTCCATTAAATGTTTTGCTTTTTGCTTCCCCCCCCCCTTGAGGCCATCCCTCCCACCCCTCATTGCTGATGCTTCTCCCACACTGTCTCTGGTATCCACAGTTGCTCTTCATGGGGTTATGTCTTCCAGTCTTACAGTTTCTGCTATGGAGAGCAGATATTTGGTATATATTAAGTGGGGACCTACGATATTTCTCTTTAATAGTCTGGCTTGTTTTACTTAACATTAAATTTTCCATATTCATGCACTTTCTATCAAATGCCAGGGTCTCTCTCTCTCTCTTATAGACGAGGAGTATTCCATAGTGTATATATGCCACACTTCCTCAATCCACTCATCTGTTCTTAGACATTTGGGTCATCTCTTACCATAAAGGAGATACAGATCAAAACCACAATGAGATAGCACCTAACCCCAGTCAGAATGGCAAAGATTAAAAAAAAAAAAAAAAAAAAGATGAAGTGAAGGCAAGAATGAGGTCAAAGGGGAACCCTCCTACACTGTTGGTGATAAGGGGAATTAGTACCACCACTGTGGAGAACAATATGGAGGTTCCTCAGAAACCTACAGATAGAACTACCATACTACTTAGCAATTCCACTCTTAGGTATCTACCCAGAGGATAAGAAAACCCTCAGTTGGAAAAACATTTGTACATCCATGTTTCTTGCAGCATTATTCACAATTGCTAATATTTTGTAATTAAGTGTGATGTTTACTGTAGATTTCTGGTAACTATGTTTTATCACGTCAAGGAATTTTTTTTTCCTCTTCCCTGTGTTGATGGAAAATAACCAGCTCTAAAAAATTAATAATTAATAATGAATGCGGTTTATTTTCAAGCAGAATATGAGTGACCTAGGACCGGAGAGAAGGCAAAATATGCCTTTCTCTCAGGGGGATCAGGTACAGGGATTCCTTTTATTTGACTTTGAGAGTGAGAGACAGTTTGGAATTTAGTGAAAAGTTCCATTGGCCTGACCCAAAAATACAGGACATCTGGAAGTGGGGGCTTGTAGGATATAGGTGGGTTTTACACTTTCCAGGTGGTGACTGGAAAAGAAAGGTTGCCAAGATCAGAAAGGAATCACTCTGACAGCGATAAGGAGGCCTAACAGACCTCACAGAGACACTCCGACACTATGCCAGGGCAGGATGTAGGAAGAACCCTGTTCCTAACGGACCACATGGTCTGTCAGCGTCTGTGGGCCTGACTTCCCCTAGGCTCCCTGGAAAGGACTTTGGGAAAAATAGGGAAAAGCAGTCAGACTTCTGTCCACACCTATTTACTAAATAGCTTATAACCCTCTCCATCTCCCACGTTTACCCACAGCCTCACTCGGTGCCCCTTCTCCCCGGTGTTGGTCCTTTCCTGTGTGGTGGTCTTTGCAGGGATGTATTGCTAGCTTTTTTTTTTTTTTTTTTTTTTTGCTATAGAGCACATGTGCTCATCAGAGAGAGAGAGAGAGAGGGAAAATAAGAAATCACTCCTAGGGAGGGTGACCATGCCACAACTCCTTCTCCATTCTCTTGGGACTTTGGACACATAAACACACACGTGCCCAGCATGATCTCCCAGCAGGTGGATCTGGGACTGAACCTGTGCAGCTGCCCTATGGTATCCAGCGCCTTAGCCTCCAGGCCACCTCCGGGGCCCTGCGTTTCCAGCATCTGTAAGGCTCCTCTCCAGCATTTCCTCTGTGCGCAGCTTTCCTCGTCCCTCTCCTGTGAGTGTCCCATCCTCCCTCCTCGCTCACTCTGTGACTGTTTCAGGGTACACCTGACCTTTCATAATGAGCCCACCAAGTCCAGAGCTGGAGCCCTTAATTCCTCATCTTCATGGTCCAAATGCCTCAGCCCCCGACATGCATGCCGTAGCAACTCAGATAAAATTATTAAAGGACTCAAGGAGTCACAAAAATGTTTCTATGGAGAATGATATGGATGAGAATACAAGAAGTCGGTGATTCTAAACCAGAGAACATTGTATTATTTCTGAGAATTGCTTTCTCGGTGTCTTCCATCATGCCCATTGTTCTGTGTTGGGACACTGTCCTTTGAAAACATGTTGCTTTGGGGGATCAGCAGATGTCATAATGGTTATGTCGCTGGACTCCCATGTAGTCGACTGCGGTTCTAGTCCTCGACCGGGCGGCTTAAAACATGCTGGGTGCACGTGTGTGCGTGTCCAAGGTCCCAAGAAGAAAATGGAGGAGAGGGGATTGCAGTATGGTCATACCCCCTGGGGGGTCATTTCTTGCTTTCTGTCTCTTTGGCTAGTGCATGTACCCTGTAGCAAAAATCTCTCTTTAAAAAAAAGAAATGTTGCTTTGTGAAAAGGAAGAAAAATTTACCAAAATGTTGCATTTAATATGTTTTACTCTTGGGAGAAGAATATCTTTTGGTGGTGGTTATCAAAGTTTGGGGGGGCAGCAGATGGTGTGGTGGTTAAGGGTATTGGACCCCCACATGGCTGACCATGGTTCGAATCCTGAACCTGGCGGCTTGCTTTCTCACTCTCTGTCTCTCTCACTCTGTCCCTCTCTGGACAAGTTAAAAATGAATAAGTGTATAAATAAATAAAGTTAAAATAATTATTAAAAAAGTTTAGGGGAAAAGAAGTCATTCTTGAGTTGTAAATTTTATTTTATAAGAAAGTTCACCTAATTTTTTCTTCTGTGCAGGGAATCACTATCCGACCACTGGTGGAGTTCCTCGATGTGAAGAGGTCCAATAAAAAACAGCAAGCTGTGAGTGAGGAGATCCACTGTCGGGTACGTGTTAGCAGGGTGTAACTCCTTACACGACAGCGTGTCTGAACGGACGGCGTTAACAGGGTGTAACTCCTTACACGACAGCGTGTCTGAACGGACGGCGTTAACAGGGTGTAACTCCTTACACGACAGCGTGTCTGAACGGACGGCGTTAACAGGGTGTAACTCCTTACACGACAGCGTGTCTGAACGGACGGCGTTAACAGGGTGTAACTCCTTACACGACAGCGTGTCTGAACGGACGGCGTTAACAGGGTGTAACTCCTTACACGACAGCGTGTCTGAACGGACGGCGTTAACAGGGTGTAACTCCTTACACGACAGCGTGTCTGAACGGACGGCGTTAACAGGGTGTAACTCCTTACACGACAGCGTGTCTGAACGGACGGCGTTAACAGGGTGTAACTCCTTACACGACAGCGTGTCTGAACGGACGGCGTTAACAGGGTGTAACTCCTTACACGACAGCGTGTCTGAACGGACGGCGTTAACAGGGTGTAACTCCTTACACGACAGCGTGTCTGAACGGACGGCGTTAACAGGGTGTAACTCCTTACACGACAGCGTGTCTGAACGGACGGCGTTAACAGGGTGTAACTCCTTACACGACAGCGTGTCTGAACGGACGGCGTTAACAGGGTGTAACTCCTTACACGACAGCGTGTCTGAACGGACGGCGTTAACAGGGTGTAACTCCTTACACGACAGCGTGTCTGAACGGACGGCGTTAACAGGGTGTAACTCCTTACACGACAGCGTGTCTGAACGGACGGCGTTAACAGGGTGTAACTCCTTACACGACAGCGTGTCTGAACGGACGGCGTTAACAGGGTGTAACTCCTTACACGACAGCGTGTCTGAACGGACGGCGTTAACAGGGTGTAACTCCTTACACGACAGCGTGTCTGAACGGACGGCGTTAACAGGGTGTAACTCCTTACACGACAGCGTGTCTGAACGGACGGCGTTAACAGGGTGTAACTCCTTACACGACAGCGTGTCTGAACGGACGGCGTTAACAGGGTGTAACTCCTTACACGACAGCGTGTCTGAACGGACGGCGTTAACAGGGTGTAACTCCTTACACGACAGCGTGTCTGAACGGACGGCGTTAACAGGGTGTAACTCCTTACACGACAGCGTGTCTGAACGGACGGCGTTAACAGGGTGTAACTCCTTACACGACAGCGTGTCTGAACGGACGGCGTTAACAGGGTGTAACTCCTTACACGACAGCGTGTCTGAACGGACGGCGTTAACAGGGTGTAACTCCTTACACGACAGCGTGTCTGAACGGACGGCGTTAACAGGGTGTAACTCCTTACACGACAGCGTGTCTGAACGGACGGCGTTAACAGGGTGTAACTCCTTACACGACAGCGTGTCTGAACGGACGGCGTTAACAGGGTGTAACTCCTTACACGACAGCGTGTCTGAACGGACGGCGTTAACAGGGTGTAACTCCTTACACGACAGCGTGTCTGAACGGACGGCGTTAACAGGGTGTAACTCCTTACACGACAGCGTGTCTGAACGGACGGCGTTAACAGGGTGTAACTCCTTACACGACAGCGTGTCTGAACGGACGGCGTTAACAGGGTGTAACTCCTTACACGACAGCGTGTCTGAACGGACGGCGTTAACAGGGTGTAACTCCTTACACGACAGCGTGTCTGAACGGACGGCGTTAACAGGGTGTAACTCCTTACACGACAGCGTGTCTGAACGGACGGCGTTAACAGGGTGTAACTCCTTACACGACAGCGTGTCTGAACGGACGGCGTTAACAGGGTGTAACTCCTTACACGACAGCGTGTCTGAACGGACGGCGTTAACAGGGTGTAACTCCTTACACGACAGCGTGTCTGAACGGACGGCGTTAACAGGGTGTAACTCCTTACACGACAGCGTGTCTGAACGGACGGCGTTAACAGGGTGTAACTCCTTACACGACAGCGTGTCTGAACGGACGGCGTTAACAGGGTGTAACTCCTTACACGACAGCGTGTCTGAACGGACGGCGTTAACAGGGTGTAACTCCTTACACGACAGCGTGTCTGAACGGACGGCGTTAACAGGGTGTAACTCCTTACACGACAGCGTGTCTGAACGGACGGCGTTAACAGGGTGTAACTCCTTACACGACAGCGTGTCTGAACGGACGGTGTTAGCAGGGTGTAACTCCTTACATGACAGCATGTCTGAACGGTTCTATGTTAACAGAGTGTAACTCCTTACACGACAGCATGTCTGAACGGTTCTATGTTAAGAGGGTGTAACTCCTTACACGACAGCGTGTCTGAACGGTTCTATGTTAACAGGGTGTAACTCCTTACACGACAGCGTGTCTGAACGGACGGTGTTAACAGGGTGTAACTCCTTACACGACAGCGTGTCTGAACGGTTCTATGTTAAGAGGGTGTAACTCCTTACACGACAGCGTGTCTGAACGGACGGTGTTAACAGGGTGTAACTCCTTACACGACAGTGTGTCTGAACGGTTCTATGTTAACAGAGTGTAACTCCTTACATGACAGCGTGTCTGAATGGTTCTATGTTAAGAGGGTGTAACTCCTTACACGACAGCGTGTCTGAACGGGTCAGACGGCTTGACACCAAGCTGCTGGTTTCTGGAAGAACAGGGAAATGGCCGAGGGTGAGAGGAAGAGAGGCCAGGGCAGGCGTGTGAGGGGTGAATGAACGCACTCCGCAGAGCTGCTCCCGATAGCTCGCTAACCTCCCATGTGCATGGACAGGGGACTCCCACTTTACCACCTTCTCCTGAAAACGTTTCTACTAGAAAATGATTACTGTATTTAAGAAATGTTTAAATTAGGAACAAACTGTTAGGATGGGCATAATGATCCAAGGTTTGTCTTAATATTGATGGGACAAACATTTTGTCTGCTTGAAGATGAATATTGTACTGTTTGCAATAAAGCCAGGAAACGAAACACCAAAACTGTCAGGGCCTGCCGCGTTTCAGCATGATGTAAGTGGAGGAAGTGGACTGATGTCAGGTAGAAACTAATCCGCTCTCCTGCTTTTTCTATTCTAGTTTTTCGATCACGTCAAGACTGGGATAGAAGACGTTTGTGGACACTGGGGTCACAATTTCTGGAGAGACAAGTAAGAAGGCCCCAGGCCATTAAGTTACAGGGTGGTTCTGGATCCTTCCAGAAGCAGGACATACTGACTCATGCTGTTTTTCAGAGTTGCAAATCCTTCCTGTTTCCACAGTATTTCCTTGGCGAGAAAGTTTAGGTGTACCAGAGATGTGACATAATAGTAGCTTAAACCATGTATTAAGAGAAGCTTCTTTCTTTCTTACCTAAAGAGCGAGAGGTAGACAGACTGCCCAAGGTCTCAGCCCCTTCTGTTTAGCCGACTCTAAGAGGGCTTCCACTTCTCAGGGGGCCTCCTGGACCAGAAAAACTACCCCAGCATTAGCCACTGTGTGCGCAGCAAGCAGGAGAACAGGAGACGGAGCGTACGCGCTAGCAGCCTCCTAACCAAATCATGGGAAGCTGCTGTGGCAGGGGAAGCTGGGAATGCAGTCCAGTGGGTTAGAAAGGGGATTCCATTGCTCATCCTGCCACACGTGCTGAGGGCCCTTGTCAGATGCAGAGATTGAAAGCCCTTCAGGATGTAACAGATTCTTGGGTTGTCGGAAAAGTCACGACTCATTTTTGCATAGAAAAACATGTCGTGACTGTTCTGACAGCCCGATGTATGTATCATTATAATAAATTTTGTCAATGTGAGCACTCACCAGAGACAGGCAGAGAGACGGAGACGAAGGAAGCAATCCTCCCGAATGGGGCATAGTCTTGCCACAATCCCTTCTCCTCCTCCGTTTCTCCGTCCTGTTGGGATTCGGGGCATGCACGCACACATGCCTAGTTAATTTTCCAAGCTTCCAGGGCCCAGGTTTAAATTGTATGCTCAGCCATGTGGGATCTGGCTCCCTTAGCCGCGGGGTGCTGGGGTCAGCCTAATAATAAACAGGTATTTCTAAAAGCTGTAATTGTCTGAGAGGTCACATACATTTATATCGATGTGCACACACGCACATGCAGTGTACCTTTCTGTAAAAGGTACACTGATTCTGTGCCTCTCTTCAAAGATCTAGTAGTTGGGCATCAGCAGGTGGTATGGAGGTTAAGGTGCTGGACACTCCCACATGGCTGACCATGGTTCAAGTCCCGGACCTGGTGGCTTGCTTTCTCTCTCTGTCTCTCTCTGGTCAAATTAAAAAATAAATTGAATGAATAAATAAAGATAATTCTAAAAAAAAAAAAAAAAGATCTAGTAGTTGAAGTGAAATAGGTAGGACTGGCCAGGCGGAATTGGATACATGCTTTAATATAAACTGAAAAAGCTTTGAGCTCAGGAAATAAGGGTTGATTGTGATAGGCATGAGGAGCAGCAGAGAACAGGAGCCAGCTCTCCGGCCAGTGGGAGCTCCTCACGACTTCCCTTCTGGCTGCCCATGTGGGACCAGCTATGATGGTAGCTTGAAGCAGCGACATTGGGAGTGTTTACACCTGTGGAAGTGTTTACACCTGTGCAAGTGTTTAACCTCTGTGGAAGTGTTTATACCTGTGAACCAACAAAAGTGACAAATAAGGCTCTTGCTTTTCATAGAGAAAGTTTTACTAAATATTTATCTGCAGAGCATGGATTAAGAAAATCTTCCATAGAAGACAACATTTATGCTAGTCCCTGTGAACAGAAGGACACATTGCTCTTGCCTTTCCTTTCCTAACCTGCTAATGGGTGTTTTGTCTCCCACTGCTAATTTACATGAAGTTGACCAACTCAATTTATGTAATTTAACATCAGGGACTTAAAAAAATGCTATAGGGTACATGCATTCTCTGGAGAGACACAGCAACAGACAAAGAGAGAGTTGGGGAAAATGAGAAAGTACGCTTCAAGGGAGCGTTGGGGATTTGGGGCACCCGTGCTCATGCACCTGGTGTGTTTTCAAGCTGGCAGGTCCAGGGCTTAAACTCCACAGTCAGCCATGTGGGACCCAACCACCTTAACCACACACCACTGTCTGGCCCAAGATATGAGGCTTTTTTCTTTTAACTATTTATTTCAGATTTTTGCCATGCACTTGACAGAGAGAAACAGTGAGAGGGCAAGAAAAAAGGGAAAGTGAGAAATCACCCCCTCCCCAGGGGGATGGCCACACCACAATCCCTTCTCTTCCATTCTCCTCTTAGGATTTTGGGCACGCACACACACGCGCCTGGTATGATTTTCAAGTCAGAGAAAGTCCAGCTGCATCCTATCCTTCAAGCAGAGACAGTTCTATCTCTGGGGTCCTCAAGTCTGTTCCAGGCAAAGATCTAAAGGTAGCCAGGTTACTTGGGCTGTAAAGATAGCAAAGCCAATTTGGATTCATGTCTAAACGGCACTATTTCATGTCTAATATTTTTCTTTGCAGTATTTGAGGGTTTTTCAAAAAAATCCATGGAAAATGCATATTATGTGCACAAATTTCAAAAGTTTTTGCACCAAAATAAACGCATACTTCCATTTTCCATGAACATTTTGAATACCTTCATATATACTTTGTTTAACACCTTCATAAACATTTATGTATTCCCAGGCCTTACTTTTTTTTCCCAGGTAACATTCAAATAGTGCCCTAGGCCATCACATGCACTGTGAACACAGGTAGAGCAGGAGAGTGAGTAAGGGGAGAAGGAGGTGACACAGGCCGTTTGTAAAGATGTTCTGCTCGGATCTCTTCTCTGGTGTGTACGTAAGCGCTGATGTGCCTAAGAATGACACACAGAAAGAAGCGATTGTTTTAGCGTGGCAGGTATCATTCCCTTCCTCTGAAGTACTTGTGCTGAGCGTTTCCAGTGGCCTGCAGAGAACTCTTGATGCATTTGACCCGCTGAGAATGGAATGAAAGGGTAGTACAGGACGGACCTTTCTCAGACTTGGCAAAAGGAGTCTAATGACGGTGAAAGAGAACGCCTGTGTGTAGCTTGGCAGAGGAGCAAAAGGGGTGGAAATAAAGCAAAGAAAGAAAACACGTAGTCCCCACCTGCACGAGATCAGATGCCACTGTCCTTGAGGTTTGTCCTTCCTTCTGCTCATTTCCAGCGAAAAGCTAAAGCAATGATAATAATACAAGGGGTTTTCAAAGATGTATTGCGGTCAGGCATCCTGGTTCAATGAGCCTAACCTGCGGTCAAAGGACATGCAGTAAACATTAGCCCTGTCTTCACAGCAAGCAGCTGGTCAATAGCAAAGGACATTCATTCAGGCTGGCTTTTCTTTAATCCTTCAGAAACCTCCGTATTTGGAACAAAGGACCAGTAGCTGGCAAACAGGTTCCCAGGCCAGCAGGTGGCAGGGAGGTCAAGGCGCTGGATCCCACGAGGCTGACTTTGGAGTTTTGAGTCCTAGATTCGAGTGGCCTAAGAATGTCCCAGGCCCATTTGTGTGTGTGCCAGGATCCCAAGAGGAGAATGGCAGAAAGGGAGTTGCAGTATGGCCATCCCTGCTGAGGCTGATTTCTCACTCCCCCCCACCCTGTGTGTGTGTGTGTGTGTGTGTGTGTGTGTGTGTGTGTGTGTTTGTGTGTCTTCAGCAAGTGCACACACCCAATAACAAAACAAAGCAAAACAAACAGGCAGATTCCCCCGGATTCCTTTCATGGCCCAGGTGTGCCTATAAATGTCCTAGGACTTGTAGTGCTCACTGTCATAGTTTACTTCTTTCTTGACAAATATTTATTGCATACTCTTTCACTTATATGCTGGCACAATAAGGTTGCATAACAGCCCACCCCAAAACTCAGCTGCTCAAAACAACAGTCATTTACTCTTGATTAAAGCACAGGAGTCAAGAGGCTGAGAGTCAGCTGGGTGGGGTGGGGCTGGGCTGGGCGAGCTCATCCTGTCCTGGGTTGGCTGCTTTCAGTTGGGCCAGGCTGACTCGACTCTGCTTTGTGTGATGTTCACCTTTGTCCTGGGACTAACGAGCTGCTCTGTGCTTATCCTTCTCACCATGGCCATGGATGTACAAGATTCAAGCCTGAATGTACAAGCCCAGGGAAGCCTCTGCTTCTATCACCTTATCTGCTAATGGCCCTTGGACCAAAGCAAACGACATTACGGAGCCTACTGGTAGGGAGGAAGCAGGACAGGTCACCTGGGGCATGATGGAAGAACATTGCCAGGTGATATGACCGAGGGTTTGCCCATGGAGGAGTTGGGACCAAATGCGCCCTCCTGCCACATGTGTTTACAGCGTGCCAGGCACTGTTCCAAGCACTGTGAGACAGGAAAATATCTCTGCCCATATAGATCTTACATTCAAGCACTCAGAGACAGAAAATAAGATAAATAAATTCACAACATGTTAGGAAATGATAATAGCTAAGGGGAAAAATACATCCAGAAAGCAAGACAGAGAATGCGGGAGTAGGGGTGACATACAGCATGTGATTGTAACAGGATGGTCTTCTGCTCAAAAGAGCATTTTGAGCTCAAAATGCCCTTTTGAGCAGAAGACCGCCGAGGAAAGACTGGAAGGATGTGCATGAATGAGCCTGGCATCTGAGCAGGCAGTGTTCCTCACAGGAGGAGAAGTAGCTATAAAGATCAGGAGGTGGTCTTAGCACTGTTGGCTATGGCTGCCAGGAGTGCAAGACAGCGAGGGTCCTCGGGAGGCTGCACAGAAAAAGAGGAGCACAGCGCTGAGATGCAACCCTGATGGTGTAGAGCCCAGGTCCCCAATCTCCCAGGCCACAGACTGGTGCCAGGCCATCATGGCCTATTGGGGACCGGGTTGCAGACCAGGGGCAGACCAGGGCTGCAGCAGGGTGGGTGTCTATTATATACATATACATACACAGTTAGGCACATACAAAATGTACATCATGATCAGACTAACTAAAGTTAACTTCTAAACTAAACTTTCTAACTAAAGTTAAGAGAACTACTAAGTTCTCTTCCCCCCACTGGGAGAGGTGGAAATGATTTTATTAGCTAGGAAAAAAAATTTTGTTAGTGTGCAGTATTAATTATTAAAGTTTGACTATCTTTTATTTGCAGGTTTAAGAAGTTTGATGACAAATACCTGCGGAAACTCTTGATTCGGGAAAATCAACCCAAGTCTAGCATCGTGTCTTTATATAAAAAGCTCGAAATTAAACATGCCATTGAGATGGCAGAGACTGGGATGATCAGTACCGTCCCTTCGTTTGCATCTCTAAAGTAAGTATGGTTTTGTAGGATAACGTCATGTACTAAATACGCATCAGCAGTTTTTGAAACTAATAATAGTTCCAAAAAAAATATATGACCTGTGCCCTAGCTAGAGAGATGCCTTAAGCTCTCACAGCAGAATGAGATTGTGGTTAAAATGTAAAGGCCAAGACCAGCAATTGGATAGTGGTTAAAGCGTACTCTTAGGTGGCCAACCATGGTTCAAGTCCCAGGCCCAGAAGCTTGAAACTCACACCAGGCGCATGTGTATCCATTCCAAAATTCCTAGAGGAGAATGAAGAAGAAGGCATTGTGGCATGGCCATCCCCTGTGGGAGGCAATTTCTCACTCTGTCTTCCGCTGAGTGCACACAAAACATTTCTCATAAAAAAAAAAGTGAAGGTCTAGAAATGTGTACATTATGTTGTATTTTATGTTATTTTAGAATTGACTGGTCAGAAAATACTTTGCAGTGGCTAAGATAATTATACCTTTATCATATTTGCTTTGGGAAATTCGGTGTTTATTGAAAGTAGATTGAAGCCCCTTTGGCAAACCTTGAGAGATGAAACATTTTAAGGTGTGTTATATTTGCTGCTATGCATACACCTGTAACTGCATGTTCACTATTTTCTCGCAAACTATTCATAGCATGGTTGTTGAAAGCTGGGAAAGAACAGCGGTGACCGTCTTGCGTGGTGGTCCTCCACTCAGCCCAGATGTTAGAAACACCATGGGAACATTCCCATAATAGACTCCTAGGCCCCACCTCCAGGCTAAGGAGATCAGAATGGATGGAAACAAGCACCAGGCATAGGTATACTTAAAGCTCCTGAAATATTTCTAACATGCAGCCAGAATTGAGATCCACTGTAAGTAAGTAAGAAAGTAAGATAACATCCATTTTTTTTCCAAAGGAGAGCTATTGTCTTTGTCCCCCTAATTTTATTTTATTTTAATTAATTA
This sequence comes from Tupaia belangeri chinensis, assembly GCF_000334495.1. Taxonomy (NCBI): domain Eukaryota; kingdom Metazoa; phylum Chordata; class Mammalia; order Scandentia; family Tupaiidae; genus Tupaia; species Tupaia belangeri. Next base: position 7,067,430 of record NW_006204133.1, read on the forward strand.
CTTTTTTTGGAGAGATTTTTTTCTATAGGGCATGTGTACTCGCTGGAGAGACAGAAAAACAGGAAACAAGAAATCACCCCCCGCGGGAGGTGGGGTGGATGACCACTCCGCAGTCCCTTCTCCACTCTCCTCTCAGGATTTTGGGCACGCATGCACACACACTTGATGTGAGTTTCTAGCTGCCGGGTCCAGGACTTAAACTGTGGTAGAGTAGGTAGGATTCCAACATCTTAACCACTATGCCACCTGCTGGCCCTTGTCTCCATAATTTTAAAAATAAGAAATTAACGACCCAGCCTGGTGAGTCAGTAGCAGAGCCATCACTTCAGTAACTCAGCAAGTGCAGTTATCACGGAAGCACCACTGTCACAGAAGTGACTGAAACGACTGGTTTCTAATGGTTTCTTCTGAGAAGCTCGAAACTCACTTAAGCCAGTGACAGAGAGGAGGACGCTCCACATTATACTCAACCATAGAAACTATAACTTTTACTAGGACCCTTAGGCCCTCTATAAAAAGTAGGAGAATTTACACAGCTCATAATAAAAGGAGCTAGTGGTTAGGATGACTCAAAGACAAACATGTTCATTAAAAACAGCAGTGGGCTGAGCAGGGAATGACCGATTTGTAGTCCTAGCTCTGCAGCTGACTTGCTGTGTGACCTTGAACTCGCCCTTCTATTTCCCTAAGCTTGAGGGTCTTCAACTAGAAAATGGGAGGGCTAGCAGAAGCAGCCAGATTCCATATGGCCAATTAGGTTCCATTAAAGAATAAGGGGCACATTCTCTCTCTCCCAATCCTTGTATATGTGTAAGGATTGTACACATCTCTGTGTATGTATCACATATACAATCCTTGTATTTGTGATAGGGTACATACCCTATCACACTTAAAAAAAAAAAAAATTGGGGCCAGCCCATGGTCCGAGGGTTAAAGCAGTTGTATCCCACCTGCCTGACTATGCTGTTCGAGTCCGGAACTCGGTGGCTTGGAAGACACACTGGGTGTGTGTGTGTATGCCCAGAGTTTCAAGAGGAGACTGGAGGAGAAGGGATCACAGAGTGGCCATCCCCCTGAGGGCGTGTGTTTTTCACTCTCCCTCTCTCTGTGTCTCTCTCCAGCAAGTGCACATGCCCTTGGGCAAAAACCTAAAAAATAAATAAGATATAAATAAGTTAACTAAAAAAAAGTGTGGATCAAAACATTGAAACATTTTTTAGCCAAATAAAAGCCACTGCCCTGAAGTAAACACAAAAGGTTTTTTTTTTTTGAGAGGTTTTCGCTATAGGGTGCGTGCGCTCGCCAGACAGACAGAGAGACAGAGAGACAGAAAGCGAGAAATCACCCCCAGGGGGGATGGCCATGCCGCAATCCCTTCTCCTCCATTCTCCTCTCGGGATCTTGGGCACACACGCACACGCGCCCGGCGTGAGTTTTAAGCCACCGGGTCTGGGACGCGAACCACGGTTGACTACGTGGGAGTCCAGCGACAGCCATTACGCTAACTGCTGGTTCCCAACACAAAAGGTTTTTAGACAGAAGGAAAAGAATCTCACAGAGAAGCTTAGAGACAAAGGAGTTGAAGGCAATGGAGATGGCAAATATTTGGCATGTTTTAAATGACTATTAACTACAAAATTATAGTAATAACTGGGGTTTTAAATATATGCATGTAATTAAAATAAATAGCAATAATAGCTTGTAAGTTGGAAAATGTTAGGTGTTTAAATATCCTTGCGTTGTTCACAAAGTAGTGAAAATAATAACTTATTTCAGATTTTATGTCAGTGATTAATCCAAGGTGATCATATTGTAAATGAATATCACTGACAATCTACAAGAAAGGAAAACTGAAATAAAATAAATGATAAAAAAGCAACAAAGAAAAAATATAAAACATTGGCCCAGACAAATAGAATATAAATAGTGGTATGCTAAAGTTGAACCCACAGGTAATTACATTATATATAAATATACTAAACATGCCAATTAAAAGTGAAGTGATCAAAATGCAGAAAAACAACCCCCCCCCCCCCTCTTACTAGATGTTGTTTATAAGAAGCACTCAGGAGGACAGATATAGAAAAGTTACAAATAAAAGAATTGAAAACAATGCTATACCCTGACAGCACCAAACAAAAGAAAGTTTGTATAATATTATCAGACCATGCCAATGTGAAGGGAAATGTGTTTAGGGATGAAGAAATACAGTCCATGATGACACGGGCTTACTACAGCAATTCTAGGTTAGTGTATAGATAATAACATAGTCACAAGATGGCAAACACAAAACATGAGAGTCTCACAAGTAGAAATACACAAATTCATCATTGGAGCAGAATATGACAACACCCTTCTCCAAATAACAGAATAAGCAGACGAAATTTTAGTTTTCAACATTCCGATTAGTAGACTCACAGGGCTTAAAAAGTTTCATACAAAGTATAGTGTCTTACCAAAAGGGAATCAAAAAAAAAAATATATATATAAAACATCATCAAGCCTAAAGTATTCCTTTATTTTATAAATTAACTAAGAATATGGTCAAATAAGTAAACATGATGGCAATGAGAAAATATTTTGAATGGGAATATAATGAAAATATGATACATTAGATCTGTGTAAAAAGTATTTAAAGGGAAGTTTCTTAATATTAGAATGAAGACCTGTGAAAACCAGTCATCTGAGCACCCATTCTGTGAAATTAGAAAAAGAAGCAAGATACTATATCCCATAGCCGGAGGGCCACCAAATGACATGATGGTTAAGGCTCTGAATTCCCACATGGCTGACCGTGGTTCAAGTCTCAGAGCTGGTGACTTGTAATTCATGGAGGGTGCAAGTGTGTGTGTGCCCAAAGTCCTGAGAGGAGAATGAAGGAGAAGCAGCATGGCCACACCCTCTCTGTTTCTCCGGTGAGTCCATGTGCCCTATAGCAAAAATCTTTCTAGAAAAAAAAAAGAAAAATATATCAAAAAAGAATAGAAAATTTGAATAATCCTTAAAGTAGCAAGTAAATATATCTGTAATTAAAACCCTGTCAACAAGGGAAACTAAGACTGTGTGTGTTTTTATTTGTGAATTCTACCAAACATTGAAGAAAAAAATAATGCCAATTTTACACTAATCTGACAGATATTAAGAAAGAAAAGGAAACTTCCTAAATCATTTTATGAGACCAGCAGTTTTGATAACAAACACAAGACTTTTACTAAAAAAGAAAATTATAGACTATACTCATAGACTTTCTGTAAAAATTCAAAGCAAATATTAGCAAACCAAATCCAGAGACATATAATAAGGGTAAGCGTCACACTTGTTTGGAATTTATTCCAGGATTTCAAGGCTGATTTAACAGTCAAAAAATCGTTCAAAGTTATCCACCACTTGAACAGAATAAAGGAGAAAAATCACAGGTTGTCATCTATCTGTAACAGAAGCCAGAAAATGATGAAATTCAATATTTATTCTTTTTCTACATCTAAACAAACTAGGGTAGAGGTACCCTTTCTTAAGTAGATAAATCTTTTTCACTAAAAACTGTCAGCAATATTTTTGTTTGTTTTTAGGCTTTTGCCATTGGGTGCATGCACTCACTCTAGAGAGAGAGATGGAGAAAGAAGGTGAGAGGGAAAGTGAGAAATCATCCCCCCCAGGGAGGATGGCCACGCTGCAGTCCTTTCTCCTCCATTCTCCTCTTGAGACTTTGGACACCTACGCACACGTGCCCCTGTATGATTTTCAAGTTACCAGGTCCAGGAATTGAACTGTGGTTGGCCTTATGGGAGTTCAGCACCTTAACCACTACACCACCTTCTCGTCCTATGGCATATATTTTTAAGGTTCAAATGTTGAAAGATTTATCCTGATATGGAACAAAGCAAGGATGCCTATTATTACCATTTTAATTTAATATTTTAGTAGTGCTAGGCAAGAAAAAGAAAACATATTAAGGATAGGAAAAGGAGAAATGAAACTCATTGTTCTTGGGGCCAGGAGGTGGCATGGTGGTTAAGGTGCTGGACTTCCACGTGGCCAACTGCGATTCGAGTCCTGGACTTAGCAATTTACTTTCTCATTTTCACTCACTTTCTCTGATCAAATTAGAAATTAATAATAATAAATAAAACCATTACATAAAATAATTATTTTAAAAAATTGTCATTATTCAAAAACAACCTGATTGTTTTTATAGAAGAACCCTAAAAGATAAATAGACATAATAAGTAAATGGACGTAAGAAGATACAGATAAATAGATACAATAAGTAGATAAGTAAATCTATCCATGTTTCTAAATACATTTTAAAAAATTAAATAGTTTAGGGATCAATAAACAGAAGCTGACTTTTAAAAAAATGCTTAGTCAAGTAACATGAAACATATACATGTCAACATCAAATTTAGAGAAAGTGCATGAAACTTTTACATAGAAAACTACATGTTGAATGCAAAACAGATGCCTTAACAATGCTGATAAGGAAGGACAGCAAGATTCAACATCGTAAGACTTGCAGAGCGCCTCCAGTTGACCTGTGGATGCAAAGCAATGCCGTTCAGAATCCTGGGACATGCCTGGGAGTCTGTGCGTGTGACTGCGTGAGGCTGGACGGGCCCATCCTGACATTTCCATATGTGAAGGGCCAAAATGAACCTGGGCGATTTTGACGAACCCATTGGAGAGATTCACACTCTTAGGTAACAAGAATTACTAGGAAGCTATATGATTAAGACAGTGTGTTATCAGAACAAGAACAAATAAGCCATTTGAAGGAAGTGATGAGTCCCTACCAGACCCAGCCACATAGCCACACTTAATTAATGATGAAGTTTACAGTGGAGAAAAGATGGCCTCATACATATGGACCGAGGTCAGCTAGGGATTCATATGGAGATGGAGTGAAAATGAACACTACCTCACACTGGATCAAGTCAAGGTGTAGGCTTGATTTAGACTTGTAGACCTGAACATGAGTGGTGAGATCATAAAACTTTTGAAGATGATGGAAGAGAATGTCCTCCTTATAAACTAACCTCCAAAGCACCAATGGTTGATAACATTAAACTATATGAAAATCATAAGATTTTGCTTATCTAATTATGTTGTTTTTATTTACCAGAGGACATGTGTGTTTGCCAGAGGGAGACAGAGGGACAGAGAGAAGGAAAGAGGGGGAAAGCACCTCCTAATGGGGTGTGGTCATGCCATAGCCCCTTCTCCGGTTCTCCATCCTGTCCAGTTTCTGGCCACATATGTGCACATGCTCAGCATGTTTTTTAAGGATTCGAACCATGGTCAGCCACGTGGGATTGGGCTCCCTTAACCACTAGACTTCAGGGCCAACCTAGTACATGATTAAAGGAGTGAGAAGGCAACCTAGAGTTGGAGAAGACTCTTGCAACTTGAAACTGGAAAAAGGAGAAAGAGATAATTTTAGAAAATGTACAAAATACGTGCTCTGTTTTTTTTTTTTTTTAAATATATTGCATTATTCCTTGGAAGTAAAATTCACATCTACTAGGCTGTCAGAAAAGTCATGGCATATTTTTCTATATAAGAACACGTCATGACTTTTCAGACAACCCAGTCCATACAACTTATCTATGGTATGTATTTGAAGTCAAGAAGACGAAGGAGAGGTGGTGATTGACCGGGAGTGGCCTGAAGTGGTTTCCGGCATTCTAATCTGTGCTGTGTTTCACTTGGGTAGTGGTTGCACATGTGTCTACTTTGTGATACTACTATGTATCACCTCGTTCCGCACCATCTGGGAGTGTGTGTTAAGTAAGTCAGAGTTTTCCCCATTCTCTCCAAGTCTGCAAACGTTTGGATACTGGGTTTACAAGTACACTGTGGCACGTAGGTGGGCCCAGGAAGGTGGGACCCACAAGTGACAAGGATCGAGGGCATGTACATGCGTGTAACAAATGGCGTGTTTGCTGGGCCGACTCGGTGGCGCAGCGGTAACACACTGCTCAGTGATGCTGGAGCTTACGGAAGACCAGAGGATTGGCTTCCAGGTGGAATAGTACCTGTCGGGCGTGTACCCGTGATCCTGAATGGTGGGGAGGGCCGGAGTGGGAACACTGGGATGTGAGACCCTGTGGAGCGTGCTTGTCTTTCTCCCTCTTTCTCTCCCTCTCTCTCTCACTGTCATGAGTGAAATAAACATTTTTAAAAAATAATTTTAATCCTTAAAAAATGAATTTTGCAGATCCTCATAACAAAGTTTTTTTTTAAAAAAACAAGGATTTAATAGTAAAATATAGCTATTCACATTTCTGTTGGAAAAGACAATTCTGTATTTTTATGGATTGTTAGAAATAGTTACATGATGGCGTTATCAGCCCTTATCAGGTAGGTTTTCTTCCTTAGAAACATTGCACAAATAGACTGCAAATACTTGTTCACGATTAAACCTGTCAGGACTGATTTTGTTACTAAAATCAGTTTTAGAATTTTTAATTATTGGGACAAGTAGATGGCATAATGATCATGTCACTGGATTTCCATGTATTTGACTGTGGTTCGAGTCCCGAACTCCTGGCTTGAAGCTTACACTGAGTGTGTGTGTGTGTGTGCATGCCCTAAATCCCAAGAGGAGGATGGAGGAAAAGGGTTTGCAGTATGGCCATCCCCGGGGGGTGGGTGGGGATTTCTCACTTTCTGTTTCTGTGTGTCTCCAGTGGGCACATGTGTCCTATGGCAAAAATGCATTCAAAAAAGAAAGAAGAAGATTAAAAAAAAAATTTTTTTTGGAGAGGTTTTTCCTATAGGGTGCGTGCGCTCGCCAGGCAGACAGAGAGAGATAGAAAGTGAGAAATCACCCCCCAGGGGGGATGGCCATGCCTCAATCCCTTCTCCTTCATTCTCCTCTTGGGATCTTGGGCACGCACGCACTTGCGCCCGGCGGGAGTTCCAAGCCACCGGGTCCGGGACTCGAACCCCGGCTGACCATGTGGGAGTCCAGTGACACAGCCATTACGCTAACTGCTGGTCCCCAATTTTAAAATTATTTTTAAATATTAACTATTTTGAAGTGTTTAAAACATCTGAAAACATTGAATAACTCCTAAGTGTTATTTTTAAACTATACTTTTTTTTTTTTTTTTAGAGGTTTATGCTACAGGGCACGTGTGCTCACCAGACAGACAGAGACAGACAAAGAGACAGAAAGCGAGAAATCACCCCCCAGGGGGGATGGCCATGCCTCAATCCCTTCTCCTCCATTCTCTTCTCCATTCTCCACTCGGGATCTTGGGTATGCACGCACACTTGCCCTGCATGAGTTTAAGCCACCGGGTCTGGGACTCGAGCCACAGTCAACTTTACATGGGAGTTCAGCAACATAGCCATTACGCTAACTGCTGGTTCCTAAACTATACTTCTTTTTAAATAATGCCTTTATAGCATTAAGTAAGAAATTCAGTGATTCTACTATTTGCTGAATAGTAAAATATTTTTTTTCTGAACACAGTGACTGTCGTGAAGAAAAAATAAGGAAGCTCACACCTGGAGAAATGGATGAAATTCGAGAAATACTATCACGGAATCTCTATCAAATCCGGCAGCGAGTGAGAATCATTCATCAAACTATTACTTGCCTTTGGTTAAAAATATGCCTTTCAAATTTTGTGCTGTATTGAATACCCCACCACTATACAGGCCTTTGGGGTCCCACTCTCTGAGACCCCTCTTTATGAATGCTCATAGAATCAGGGCCCTACCATCCTCCAGAGCTTCATGGCTCAGGTTGGGGTCCCCTGGGCATTCCACTATTATGGGCATAGAGCTAGAGAAATCCACGTGGACTAATTGTGAAGAAATGAACTGATGGCCGTTTTTTATGTTTTGAAGGAAATGGAGTTACATCTAATTCTCCTTGTTCTTCATGAGATGCTGTTGTTTCTTTAATGTGTCTTCTGAGTCCCCTTTTCACTGTGTTTCCATTAACAACCCATTCTGAAAACTTGCTAATAATATGAGGGTTCTTCAGAAAGCTCGTGTAAAATGTGCATTATGAAAAAATTATGCATGGATTTTAGAAGTTTGGGGCACGAAATGGATTCTTGTTTTAACTATTTGTCCATGAACATGTTGAAGTGCACTCCAATCGCTAACACTTGGAGTGTGTTCAGTTTGCCCAGCCCCGGGTCAGCTCACTGCACGCCTGACCTTGTTTAAGCCTCCGGCAAGTGGCAGGCCTTGCCTCTCGCTTTCACAGATGAAGAAATGGAGGCACAAGGAGGCAGTAGTGTCTTGTAGCCACACGGCTTGTCAGGATTCTGCCTCGCTCCTCAGTGCATTCTGGGAGCATGTCATCTGCGCTCTCCACAGGAGGGCCGGGTCCATCCCCATGGCTTCCTCCACCTTTCCACTCAAGTACCTCAGGGCAGCTCTCTCCTGTTGAACATGAAACAATGCAACAGTCACAGCTTCCAGAAGAAGCTCTTTGAGGATCAGAGTCTCCCTTTCGGAATGCCACGTCACTCGGCCTTATTCCTCACCTCCCTCACCCCCCCTCCTCTGATGTCCGCAGAGTGACAGGCTGTCTTCATTCTGTAGCATGCACCACTCTGTCTCAGCCTGGAGCCCCCCACTGCTTCCTGTCAGCTGGTCCACAGTTGCCAATTTGTGCTTATTTATTTATTCTGTGAGCAACAACACTCCCCCCCCCCCCCACACACCC
>NW_006204133.1:7076131-7091639 GCF_000334495.1 Tupaia belangeri chinensis
CCCCCAAGAGTCCTGATGCCGCAGGCCATCCCCAGGTTCAGTCACCCCCCAGTCGTAGACACACATGTGTGTACCTGGCATACTCAGGGAGGTCTCTGGATTCAAACCTGGAACCTTCCCATGTGGATCAACCTCACAGAGCATCACGTTTTACCCTGCATTACCATCTGGTAGTACTCTCTGACTGCTAAGGTTCCCCACAGGTACCATATTATTCCTAGCCCTGTCCTTACATGGGGTAGCACTTTGAGCTCACCTTGGACCACATGATTCCAGTGTGGAATTTCATGATTTGGGTTATTTTGTTACCCTTTGCCATCCAGAGAGATGGTCAGTTCCTCCAGGCAGGAACCCTGCATCTCTTCAGGGTCTGCCGTGGCCTGGACACAGGGATATCCCTCAGAAGGACATGCCAGTTCTATCGGAAAGTGAGCTTCACTGCGAACTGCGATTTCTTTTAGGAAGCACATTTCTGGAGTTAATCACAAGGACATGGCACCACCAAGTGGCTCAAATTGGTTGGTTTTTATACCAGTCAGTTTCACTCAATAGTGAATGCACAAAGATGGCTTGTATTTTCTTTTTTCTAGCTATCGGATGGCTAGATATGTATGTGGTTCTTCAAGGTAGACAAGGGCATTCGATGAACTCAAGTGTTTTATTCAGTTATAAAGATCATGTTTTTTTCTGTTCTCTTTTTAAGATTTTTTTTTTTTTGTCCTAGGGCACATGTGCCTGCCAGAGAAAGAGGGAAAAAGTGAGAAAGCAACCCCTAGGGGGTAGCCGCATCCCTTCTCCTCCATTCTCCTCTTAGGATTTTGGGCATGCATACACACATGCTCAGTGTGTGTTTTGTCAAGCTACTGGGTCCTAGACTTGAACGACTGAATTAGCCATATCGGATCAAGTGCCTTAACCACGATGCCACCTGTTGGCCCCAAAGGTCATACATTTTTTAAAAGATTTTTTTTTTAAAGATGATTTATTTATTTATTTATTTATGGAGAGAGAAAAAAAACAAATATCCTCAACAGTCTCATTCCCTGGACCCCCCACCCAGTATCATAGGCAGGGGCACAGGCCAGTGTGCAGAGGTCTCCTGAGACCTGAGCCCTGCCCCTCCATAAGGCCTCCAGCACTGCAGAGCGTTTCGCTACTGCTCTGCCACTGTGGCTGGGCCCAGATCACCCTTTCCAGTGCGAAAAAATCATATTCATTGATTTATTAAAGGGTGAATTCTTCCAAATTGGAGTGATCTTTTCAAAGAATTATTTAACTTTCTTTATTCATTTATTTTTTTATCTTAATTTGACCAGAGAGGGATAGAGTGAGAGAGAGAGAGAGAGAAAGCAAGTCACCAGGTGTGGGACTTGAACCATGGTTGGCCACATGGGAGTCCAGCACCCTTAATCACCATGCCACCTGCTGGTCCCAGAAGGAGTGACTTCAGTATTTTTGTTGTTCGGTAGAGAAGTTCTAAGTGCCTACTGAGGTGAAAATCCAAAGACACATAATAAAGCTTTGGAGTTTCTGGGGAAATTGTTTGTTAAAGTTTGTCTGTGTCTTTATTTCAGACTTTGTCATACAATAGACACAACCTGACGACTGACACCAGTGAGAGACAAGCCAAGGAGATCCTGATCCGCCGGCGGCACAGTTTGCGAGAAAGCATTCGGAAAGACAACAGCTTGAATCGAGACCGCAGGGTAACTAGCGTGTGCCTCTGGGGTGCAGAGGGCTGCCGTGGGTGGAGCCGCCGGCCCTCCTGTTAGTGCCGACAAGACCACAGCTGTGCTGATCGAATGGCGGCTGAGGGCCAGGATGCAGGATTCTGGGATGGAGTTCATCACCTCTTTTCAAATGTTTCCTGAACCCTGTTATGTTTCAGGCACTGTCCTGGGCACTTGGAGGACATCGGTGAACAAAATGGATAACGATCCCTACGCTTGTGGGAGCCATATTCTAGTGGGGAGGAAGGTGGCCAGCAATAGACAGAAAAGTAGATTATTATGTTAGAAGTGCCATAAGGAGTAGCAGATGGTGTAATGGTTGCGTCGTTGCTGGACGCCCACATCGTCGATTGTGGTTCAAGTCCCAGACCCAGAGGCTTAAAACTGCTAGGCATACGTGCGTGCATGCCCAAAATGCGTGCATGCCCAAAATCCTGAGAGGAGAATGGAGGAGAAGGGATTGCAGCATGGCTATCCCCTGGGGGTTTATATCTCACTTTCTGTCTCTCTGGCGAGCCCTATTGCAAAAATCTCTCTGTCTGTCTGGCGAGTGCATGCGCTCTTTCTCAAAAAAAAAAAAAAAAAAAAAAAGGAAGTGCTATGGAGGGGACCAACAGGTGGCATGGCAGTTAAGGTGAATCCCACATGGCTGACTCTGTGGTTCAAGTCCCAGACATAGTGGCCTGAAATACACACTGGACATGAATGTGTGCATGCCCCAAATCCCAAGAGGAGACAGGAAGAGAAAAGATCATGGCTTGGCCATCCCTGGGGGGCAGGGGTGTTGTCTCACTTTTCCTCTCTCTGTATCTCTCTCTGTCTCTCTCCAGCAAGTGCATGTACCCTATGGCAAATAAATAAATAAATAAATGCTCTAGAGGAAATAAAAATGGGGGCTGAAGAAGGTGGGTGGGAGCACATGGGGGGACAGTCAAGTTCTAGTGGTCCTCCCTTTTTTGTGGAGGTTACATTCCAAGACCCCCCAGTGAATGCCTGAAACCACAGGTAGTCTGCAACCCTTCTGATTTTCTTATACACACATACCTATGATAAAGTGTAACTTATAATTAGGCGTAGAGAGAGAGTAACACATAATAGCTAATACTATAGTAGAACAATTATGACTGTATGTATTAAATCAATAATCACAATATTTAAAAATGACTTTTCTTACCTGTTCTGTGAATACAAGTCATGTATACATGGTCCTCCTCCCTCTCTCCCAGAATCCCTCACTGTGCCACAGTGTGGGCCCCTGAAACCATGGCAAGCCAAACTGCAGTTCGTGGGCCACTGAACGATTTTACACAGAGTGGCCGGCCAGGCCACATTGGGGAAGTCCTGTTTGAGCTTTCCAGGGAGAGGCTGCAGCCAGTGCAGGTTTGATGGCGGACATTCCTGCATGTCCTCCCAGGAACCACTGGGGTAGCAAGCGTTCACAGAGTAGTGCATCCAGCACCCCAGGGCCAGGGCGCTGTGGTAGCTAAGTCCCTGTGAAACGATGTCACAGCTACCTGGTTTAACACATCAGGCGTTACATCCTTGTCTTGTTCTCTCTCTCTTTTTTTTTTTTTTTTTTTTTAAGATTTTTGCCATGGGGCAAGTGCATTCACCAGAGAGTGACAGAGAGAGGGAAAGTAAGAAACCCCTCCAGGGGGGATGGCCATGCTGCAGTCCCTTCTCTATTTTCCTCCTGGGAGTTTGGGCATGCACACACACGCCTGCCGTGTTTTTCAAGCCCGGAGGTCTGGGATAAGCGCTGTGGAGTTGGCCATGTGGGATCCTGCACCTTAACCAGGGCACCACCTGGTGGGCCCTGTATCTTGTTTTTAATAATACTCCAGTGGGATCAGTAGTGATCAAAATGGGTGTGTGTGAACAAGAAGATTCTTCTTTATGTATAAAATGTAACCATGTCACAAGTTAGAGACTGGAGATTGTGACATTCAAAATGTTGGTAAATTGGCTATAGTGATAATTTTTGCTCATCATTTTCAGAAGTTAGTAAAGTAGATGAAATTTTAAAGAGAGAGATTTTTGCTATAGGGCATGTGGAGAAACAGAGAGAGACAGAAAGGGAGAGATCACCTCCTCGGGGGAGGGGGATGGCCACACTGAAATCCCTTCTCCTCCATTCTCCTCTCAGGATTTTGGGCATGCGTGCACATTCGCCCAGCATAAGTTTTAAGCTGCCGGGTCTGAAACTTGAACCACAGTTGACTATGTGGGAGTCCAGTGACAGCCATTACACCATCTGCTGGTCCCTCTAGTAGCACTTTTATAAGTTGGTGTTTCAGTTGTTCTTTTTACTTTTGAAAGAAGACTCAATGTTTTTGGGAACCAGCAGTTAGCATAATGGCTATGTCGCTGGACTCCCATGTAGTCGACCGCGGTTCGCGTCCCGGACCCGGTGACTTAAAACTCATGCCGGGTGCGTGTGCGTGCGTGCCCAAGATCCCAAGAGGAGAATGGAGGAGAAGGGATTGTGGCATGGCCATCCCCCCTGGGGGGTGATTTCTCGCTTTCTGTCTCTATGTCTCTGTCTGTCTGGCGAGTGCACGCGCCCTATAGCAAAAAACCTCTCCAAAAAAAAAAAAAAAGACTCAGTATTTTTCACATTTTTTAAAAATTGAACTTTATGTATTTATTTATTTTAATTTGACCAGAGAGGGATGGGGATGGGGGAATGAAAAAGCAAGAGCCAGATCTGGGACTCGAACCATGGCCAGCCATGAGGGAGTCCAGAGCCCTTGACCACCATGCCACCTGCCAGCCCCAGTTTTTACATTCTTATAGTGGTCCTATTTATTCTATTTTCTTTAGTATGGACCTCCATGATATTTTGGAAAGGATTTGGTTATTTCAAATAAAATAGTTACAGCTCCTCAAAAAGTAATTTTGGAATCAAGAAGTAAAATTCTAATTAAAATAAAAGTTTATTTATTGTTGCACGAGAGAGACAGGGATAGAGACAGAGATTCCAACAAGTTCTTCATGTCCCAGGGCCCCCTCTCCCCAGCCTCAGCCAGTCCAGATCATGGGTACATGAGTGTATACCCCTAGTATGGTCAGGGAGGTTCTGGGCTGCAAACCTAGCACCCTTCTCATGTACAATAGTAACTTGTAGTAACTTGCATTACTATTATAACATCATTTGGCCCCTAATTTTTTTTTTCTATCTAGCATGTGCGCTTGCTGGAAAGACTGAGAGACAGAAAGTGAGAGATCACCCCCAGGGAGTATAACGATGCTGCAGCAGTCCCTTCTCCTCCATTCTCTTCTGGGGATTTTGGGCACTCACGCACATGCACCTGGTGTGAATTGTAAACCTCCAGGTCTGGGACTCGAACCATGGTTAACTCTGTGGGAGTCCAGCAGTGTAAACATTATGCAATCTCCTGGTCCCTAAAACTATAGTTTTTAACACCAAGTTTTGCCATAAGATTTCTATCTTTATATAATAAATGCCTTTTATGTAGTCTGAACAAGATTTGTGGTTTCTTTTACAGGCTTCCAGTTCAAACTCTAGATATTTATCTTTACCTAAAAATACAAAGCTTCCAGAAAAACTACAGAAGAAAAAGAATACTTCTAATGCAGGTAACGAATGTTCTTGTAAAAGGGGAACTTTAAATGTAGTCACTAATATTTATAAAATGGAGAGATTTCCCTATCATCGTTCTCTGTGAAGGACAGGTTTAATAGTCTGCAAACCTAAAATTATAACAGAATGACCTTCTATTATCATTGCCACTTTTTGAATGGCATTCTGAGCAGATTATAAATAATTCAATCAGCTATCTTCCATAATGATTCTATTTGCCATAGTGAAAACAAATATTGTCACCATGGAACGGTTTCACAGCAGGTAAATAGAACATGGCAAGTCTGCAAATATGTACGTATTTAAGCGTTTACAATGCTTCTAATATATTTTCATAAAGGCAACCATACATTTTTCTTCTGACCGTAATTAGTACAGCTTTGTCCAAAGGTCGAATATCCCTTTATGCGATAGCAATCTTTTTGGAGATGCCCAAACTGTTCTCTGTGAACCCCGGAAGAACTATGTTAGGATTTTATTATCAAAATTCTGGGGATTTTGGGCACTCACGCACATGCACCTGGTGTGAATTGTAAACCTCCAGGTCTGGGACTCGAACCATGGTTAACTCTGTGGGAGTCCAGCAGTGTAAACATTATGCAATCTCCTGGTCCCTAAAACTATAGTTTTTAACACCAAGTTTTGCCATAAGATTTCTATCTTTATATAATAAATGCCTTTTATGTAGTCTGAACAAGATTTGTGGTTTCTTTTACAGGCTTCCAGTTCAAACTCTAGATATTTATCTTTACCTAAAAATACAAAGCTTCCAGAAAAACTACAGAAGAAAAAGAATACTTCTAATGCAGGTAACGAATGTTCTTGTAAAAGGGGAACTTTAAATGTAGTCACTAATATTTATAAAATGGAGAGATTTCCCTATCATCGTTCTCTGTGAAGGACAGGTTTAATAGTCTGCAAACCTAAAATTATAACAGAATGACCTTCTATTATCATTGCCACTTTTTGAATGGCATTCTGAGCAGATTATAAATAATTCAATCAGCTATCTTCCATAATGATTCTATTTGCCATAGTGAAAACAAATATTGTCACCATGGAACGGTTTCACAGCAGGTAAATAGAACATGGCAAGTCTGCAAATATGTACGTATTTAAGCGTTTACAATGCTTCTAATATATTTTCATAAAGGCAACCATACATTTTTCTTCTGACCGTAATTAGTACAGCTTTGTCCAAAGGTCGAATATCCCTTTATGCGATAGCAATCTTTTTGGAGATGCCCAAACTGTTCTCTGTGAACCCCGGAAGAACTATGTTAGGATTTTATTATCAAAACGTGGGAAGTAACAGTAATTACTCAGCCCCTCCACTATATAATATATATATATGCACAGAGATTACTATTTTCTTGTTTCTTTAATTAACAGAGAGGAGGAAAGTCTAATGACGGCTGGGGTAATGGAGAGAGAGGCGGTAAATGAGGAGGGGACAGCACTGATATTTAGCACAGTGGGCCAGGTTTCCTTCCATTCAGTGTCCCCCAAATATGCTCTCCGTTCCACGAATCTCAAGTCCTGGGCACGCTCCAACTGTGCAGCTCCTGAACCTGGTTCTCACCAGTCTCGTCCCTGTTTGGGAAGCCCACTTTGATGTTTTTGCCCCTTTGTGAAAATACAGAGATCGGTCAAGCTGTGTGTGAGAGTCCACCTCAAGGCAAGGGCCTCCTGCTGGCAGGGGCTTCTCAGACTGCTCACTGCCAGCCCTTGCCAAGACCCAGAAACAGTTCCCATGGGGCAGGCCAGAGCCCCGCCCGGCCGTCCTGGAGGTCTGTTTGAATTCCAGCTCCACTGCCTAACGTCTCTTGGGCCTTGCTGCCCCATCTTTAAGAGCAGCAATGGCGAGCATTAAATGGGGGAATGCATTCACAGGTGCTTAGGACAGTGCCTAGCACAGAGTGAGCATGTCAGAGTTGGCATGAACACACCCTTGGGCAGAGGCTCTAAGAGACACCCTGGCTGGGTCTCTGCTAGGGTTAGAGTGGGGCCCTCCCCCACCTCACCTCCTCCAGGGCCCAGGGTGACGCAGGTGCTGGAGGCACTAAGGTACCGAAGTCCTTTCTGTCGCCTTCCCTCTGACCTTCCCCCTTTCCTCTCTCTGCTCTGCGGCAGATGGCAACAGCAGCGACTCCGATGCAGACGCCGGGACCACCGTGCTCAATTTGCAGCCCCGGGTCAGGCGCTTCTTGCCAGAACAGTTCTCCCAGAAGGGCCCCCAGTCCTATAAAATGGAGTGGAAGAACGAGGTCGACGGTAACTCTGGCCGCAGGCAGCCCAGCACCCCCACAACACCCCACCGCAAAGAGGGGGGCACCCAGACGCCAGGCGTCCTACGGCAGCCCCTTCTCTCCAAAGGCCAGTCTGATTCTGGGAGGGAAGATAGCTTGACTGAAGGTGTCAGGCCCAAGCCGCCCCCAAGGCTGGTCCGGAGGGCATCGGAACCTGGAAACCGCAAAGGCCGATTCGGGAGTGAGAAGCCCTGATGGACCCACCAGAGCCGATCACCAGCATGGTTGTGGGGTGCCTGTTGGAAATCTGACACGCGTGGGCCCCACAGAACACTCTGCGCCTCGAAACACTCCCACTGGGGGGCAGAATCGGGCCCCTGATTGTCCGGTCGGATGCTTCTCCCAGGAAGAAAATGAGAACCATGTCCCACCAAATGCCTTTTGTGACTTGTTGCTTGCTGTTGCATTCTTTGCAGGCCTGGAGAAAAAAAAAAATCGTGTGCCTTACTGAACTTGAAAGACAGAACTTGACATTTTTGACACACCTTGTTGGTGAAAATTTTAATATATTACTTATATGCCTCAAATTTTATTTATGAAAAAAGGAAGTGTATATCTGTCATCAGTTTTTAAGTGAATGGCACTAAAAGTGCTGAGGTCACCTTTCCAAGGGATACAGGACAGTTCCTGGAGGGTGGGTCAGCCCCTCAGGGAGGGGCCTTTCCTGGTCCTGAACTGACGACCCGCTTGGTAAAAGAAGAGCACACCCCCCCGCAGGCCCCCACACAGACACCGCACATCACACTGCACAGCCAGGGCGCCCGGCGGAGGTGGGGTCTGGCGTGCAGAGCCAGCACAGATGGCAGGTCCCGGCCTCCTGTGAAATAATGAAGTGCGTGGGTTCCTCACTTTCTTTCTCCTCTTTGTTCCCTTTGCTTGACATAAGGGGTCCATCTCCTCTCCTGCTTTAAATGGTGCAAAGAGAAGGGCTGCCCTGGGCACAACCGGCTGACAGTGTCTGACACCCTTGGCGACTTTTGATGAAGCCACATCTAAGCGGGTCTCCCGTGGCAAGTGGGTGGATGGGGCAGGGTCTGCTCACGACGTGGGGGGTTTATATTGTGCAATATGGGGAGGGGGCACAGCGCTCCTGTCCTGTCCGTCTAGGACGCCCCGCTTTCGTAGCATCTTCCTGTAGAACGGTCTCCGACCTTTGAGCCTCCAGGTCAGAGGCTCCAAGCAGACCTGGGTGAAAGTCAATATAAATGGTATTCCAGCTGACTGGCAAGGTGCCGGGCTTGAATCTTATTCAGGAAGCACTTTGGAGATTGCGGGGGCCTGTATGTTTGCACTAGTCTGTGATTCATTACCTCTCCCCTTCCGGTAATGTAGTAACTTCATTTTTAATCGGAATCTGCTCTTGGGAGCACTTTTTCAATGTGCAGCAGAAAGTGGAACATAATCATTAAAGATTAATATTTGAATCTCTGTCTCTTAACCTGTAGACTTTATTGGCTGTCTTTTTTTTTTTTTTCTTGTTTGATAATTCCTCTTTAAAACGTGATTGGAACAAGAATAAATTTCTGGATTTCTTTTACTTTTAAGGGTTTTACCATAGGGCGTGTGTGCTTGTTGGAAAGAGACAGAGACAGTGAGAAGAAAAGTGAGGAGAGGGCTACCATGCCCCATGCTCCAGTCCCTTCTCCTCATTCTCCTCCTGAGATTTTGCGCATGTACACACATGCATCCAGAGTGATCCTCAAGCAAAGGGTCCAGGACTTGAACTGCGGTCAGCCATGTGGGAGTCCAGCGCCTTCACCACCACATGAGCTCTTGGACCTTGGTCTCACATTGCAGACACAGTAAAGAGCCCAGGTCCCCACAGCTACCACAAGTAACAAATTAGACAAAAAGACACAGTCATCGGAGGCTCTCCAAGCCTTTCTCCACTCCGCCAAGGTGGACAAGTAAAGTGATGTTTTTCTCATGCTCAACAATCTCAGAATCTTGCTAGGTCGTGGGGCACGAGATAATATGAAGGACAGACAGGTGAGGTCCAGGCTCAGAGGGGTACAGCCTTTCCCCCAAGTCTCATCATTCGATCCATGAGAAGTGGTATAATATGCACGCTAAAAACCAAAAACGTAGGACTCTGTGCCAAAAATCTCAATTGTAAATGAAAATATTTGTAGAAAAATCTATATTTCTGCTGGAAGGAAATTAAAACTGACAGAGTTTTACTATAAGAATGTGAGTCATTGAGAAATGCAATGTATATTTTGAGACTGCCAAGAGTAAATGTTCAGAGTACTTATGGCTTATAAAATCTGCAAAAAGAGACATTTTACGTAACCTTAAAAATAAACTTCCTGATTTGTCCTGGTTTCCTGTATTAAGAGATATTTTAAGGAGCTGATTAGCTTTCTGGAACAGAGGGAGAAAACTTGAAAATTTTATATCGTTTATTGTTATGCAAGTAGACCAAATTCAGCACTAAATAAAGTTCAGAATTTGGATGACATTGTATAAATGTGCAAAAAGAAACATCTAAGTTATTTTATCAATTAAGGTTTTTTTCTTATTTGTTGAATGACAAAGAGAATAAAAATAAATTTGATTCATTTATTCCTTTTTCTATACTTTCTTCTTTTTGTAATTATTAAATTCTGGTCACTATGGAAGGGGAGAGTATGCAGGTGAAACTCTCTAATAAATACCAAAACAATCTTTCTGTAGTTCAAAAAGAACCCCTGTGTAAGTGACTCCATTCGTCCGAATAGCATTTGATTCAACCCAAGTTCCAAAATAACTGGAATTTCGATAGGTCTTCAGTGTTCATTGCAACAAAACTTGATTTGAACCTCTTAGTGAAAAATCAGAGCTATTTCTTTACATATAATGCTAAGAACCACCATTGGGGATAGAGATACAGTTGGCAAACGAAATTGGCCCCAAGTCTGATACTTTTTATTTTTTCTAAAGTTTTTGCTGCAGGGTTCATATGCTCACCAGAGAGGAGAGAGACAGAGACAGTGAAGAGGGAAAGTGAGAAATCACTCACCCCCAGGGGGCGACTGTTGAGCCACAGTCCCTTCTCTGTTCTCCTCCTGGGGTTTTTGGGCATGCACACATACATGCCTGGCATTATTTCAAGCTGCCAGGTCTGGGACTCCAACCGCAGCCAGCCATGTGGGAGTCCAGCTCCTTAACGACTATGCCACCTGCTGACCTCAAGGCTGATACTTTTAAAAGCATGTGTTTATGTGTATGCTATCAAAATGTCTGGGATGAAATTTCATGCTGCTTTTGCCAAGGTTTGTAGTTGGCGTGTAGTGTTAGACTTGGGGAGCGGGGGCCGGTGTTTATTATTTAAGAAGCACAGAGAAGCAGTTATTCCACATCTCCACAAACTGTTTTGCTGCACTGCCTGAGTCCTGTTTATATTAAAATTGGCATTTCATGGTCAGTTATGAGAACTGAAATGTTCTTGTGAGATCAGTGTATGCACTGGCCTCTGTTCACTAAGGAGTGGTAGAGATTTATTTTGTCCAGACGAAGTAGCTGTTGGCATTATCTGCAGAGGCCTGGACACTGTATATTGATTGCCTTCATTCACTTGAATAAGAGTTCATGACCAGAACAGACTGGTAGTCCGAGGTTGTGTTTTATTTTCTCTTTTAAAGTGTGTAGCTCACTGCTACTTTATATCCCATTTTTTTTAAAAGAGTTTATTTCTTCTGGAAGACGTTGGGAAATAGAGACACATGCACCCCCAACAGGGTCTTGAGGCTGCATTCCGCCCCCAGCCTCAGCCTGCCCTGGATCATGGGTAGGCATACAGCCAGTGACCTCAGGGAGGTCTCCAGACGCAAGCCTGGAACCTCCCCATCTGGGTTGGTCTCACAGGGTATCTTGTTTTACTGTTGTGTCATCATCAGGCCCCTATAGCCTACATTTAAATTTTTAAAAATAATTATTTATTTAACTTTTATTTGTTATTATGATTATCCTAATTTAACCAGAGAGAGAGAGAAAGGGAGAAATTAAGCTGCTAGGTCTGGGACCAGGCCTTTCAACTCTCCCCTGGAGAAGCAGGAGCTCCGTGTGGGTAAAAGCTGCCTGTCACTAAGCATTCTCTTTGTCCCTAACCAAGGACAGCTTCCTTCAGAACCCCCCCCCCCGCCACTGTCACCACTCCACCTCTAGCTGACCCCCGCAGACAGCGGTCAACCGCTACAGGTATGTGCAGGGGAAACGCCCAGATGGGTACGACTTTGAGCATTACCATTACACAGGCACGATGTTTGTTAATCTCTCGTTTTCTTCTTCTCTGTCATTTTTCATATTAAATTCTAATCACTGCCTCTCAGTCCAGTGAACACGCTGTGGGTCAGTCTTCTCAGCTGAATGGTCAGGGGATGAGTTTTTCTAGATGTAGAGTGAGCCTACCTACAGCAAATGGGCGATCAGGTTTTCAGTCTTCACAGCATGTGTCTTACTGAGACTGGCTCAGAATCCACCCTCCTCAGGGCCTTTCAGTAGGTCCCAGAGGTTTTATGGGGCTCTGTTCGCTAGTCTAAGGTGTCCTGAAGAGACACTATCAGGCGCAGCGGCAGGGATTTTCCTGGTTTTCACTTCTGTAACAAAATCCCTTGAATTCACTATTCAAACCTTTTCTCCTTTCATGTTTCATTGGACACTGTGCAATCATAAGCATGACTGCAACTAACTTCCCATTTTGAGTGAGGCTCTTTGCATCCAGTTATGGAAAAGTCAGCTTGTCAAACAGACACTTGATATATGTAAACTGAAAAAAGAAAGTTTTGTCTCTGTGTAAGGTCTTACAATGTTTAATTATTGCACCACATACAAACATTGAGTCAGTGACTTACGAAGAAAATGACACGTCACATGAAACAGGAACAGTCCCAGAAATTCCAGGGGGTTTTTTGGAGAGGTTTTCGGTATCAGGCGCGTGTGCTTGCCACAAAGACAGAGAGAGACAGAGAGACAGAAAGCAAGAAATCACCCCCCCAGAGGGGATGGCCACGCCGCAATCCCTTCTCCTCCGTTCTCCTCTTGGGATCTTGGGCACGCACGCACACGTGCCCGGAGTGAGTTTAAGCTGCCAGGTCCGGGACTTGAACCGTGGTTGGCTATGTGGGAGTCCAGCGACATAGCCATTACGCTAACTGCTGGTCCCAGAAATTCCAGGTTTTATATTTATGTGTCAAGCCGCTCTCACTGCTACCTAAGCATGATCATGATGGCTGGAATTCATGACAGGTAAGATCTTAGAGTATTAAAAAAATTTCTATTCTGGGTTTCGGATACATACAAAGGGACTTCAAAAATTTGTGGAAAATTCATTAGAAGATGATTATTTTGGTGTCAAAATGTTTTGAAATCCATGCATAGTTTTCTGGTTTTTCATAATATGAATTTTTTTTTTTTTTTTTTTGGAGAAGATTTTGCTATAGGGTGCGTGCACTCGCCAGACAGAGAGAGAGAGAGAGAGAGAGACAGAAAGTGAGAAATCACCCCCTGGGGGGGATGGTCACACCTCAATCCCTTCTCCTCCATTCTCCTCTCGGGATCTTGGGCATGCACGCACATGCGCCCAGCATGAGTTTTAAGCCACCGGGTCCGGGACGCAAACTGCAGTCGACTACGTGGGAGTCCAGCGACATAGCCATTACGCTAACTGCTGGTCCCTCATAATATGAATTCTTCGTGAACTTTTTGAAGACCACTATACACTTTGGTCTTCAAATCTGTGTAATAGACCTGCTCAGAGATCTTGTAATTGGTTCCTTAACTTTCTGTATGTAAACAGTCCCTTCTAAAGGGTTCAACAGTCATGCATGCTCTGAAATACTAAATACTGACTTTCCATGCTAAACCAAAAAGTGAATGCTCATCACTGTCTTGCCAAATAATTTTAATTTTAATTATTTTTTTTAGAGGTTTTTTTTTTTTTTTTGCCTCCGGGTACATGCACTTGCCAAAGAGAGAGACAGAGGCAGTAAGAGGGAAAGTGAGAATCACCCCTTGGCCACGCCTCAGTCCCTTCTTCATTCTCCTCCTAGAATCCTGGCATGCCACATGTGCCAGGTGTGATCTTCAAGCCACCAAGTCCAGGACTTGAACCGAGGTTGGCCATGTGAGAGTCCAGCGATGTAACCATTATGCCATCTACTGGCCCCACCAAATGATGTTGAAAGTACATGTAGAACTATGTATCGTTTCAGTGCACCAAATGATATTATCACTGATGCATTATCTTTGGCACCCAATTCATCAATGTTCACTATATTCGCCACCATTCACTGTCTCCTAGTCTTCAATATCCACTTTCAGTTCTCACCATAAAGTTATTTTGAATGGCAGTTAGAACTTGGCAAGCTCTCCATGTGCTACTTATTATAAAGAGCTGGCGTGGTGGAGGTACTTTGAAGGTGACCAGGGGCAACGCTCACCTGTCAGTCACATCACAGACTGGCATGTCTGAAATTGGGCCTGGTGATGACTGGACCCATGCTTCAGTCACACAGGCCAGACCATGTGAGGCAAGTAGGGGTTGCCACCTGTACAGAGACCCACAGGCCAGGCCCTGGACTCGGCCACAGAACACCTTTGTCACAGCAGGTTTATTCTAGACATTTCAAGTGTTTCCGTTTCATTAAGCCTTGGGGTGGGTTTAGGTAACTAAACTATCATCCCAAGCAATAATGCTTAGTCTGGTTAAGAGCTTGAATCTCAACCATTCACAATGGAAGAGATACCTTGATAAGCATAAACGGAGTTCTTCTGGTCTCCATCTTACAGACTGTAACCAGGAATAGGAATCTTTTTGTCCTCCACAGTATATGCTTTGGGGATGTTGATTTATTAAGATGTAATCTAGTTTAAAGCAAAACCGATAAATGCAATTTTTGATCAAACAAGATCCTTACTGTTCCCTTTTATGCTGTAGAAGTTATAAATAGTAATCAAACTCCTTCCTCAATGTGTGTAATTACCTTCTCCCCTCAAGATACATGTTTTTCATAATAAGAGTCAGTGCTGGGACCAGGAGTTAGAGTAATGGCTATGTCGCTGGACTCCCACGTAGTCAACCACGGTTCGTGTCCCGTACCTGGTGGCTTAAACTCACGCTAGGCGCATGCACATGCGTGCCCAAGATCCCGAGAGGAGAATGGAAGAGAAGAGATTGCGGCGTGACCATCCCCCTGGGGGGTGATTTCTCGCTTTCTGTCTCTCTGTCTCTCTCTGTCTGTCTGGAGAGCGCACGCGCCCTATAGCAAAAACCTCTCCAAAAAAAAAAGAAAAAAAGAATCAGTGCTATTTCTCACAATGTATTGAATCAGGAAAACATGTTTTCTTTCTACTTTTACTGTTTTCACAGGCAGCTATCTGTCTGTAAAATGTCTTGTGAGATTAGATAACCTGGGAGAAAATGAGAGATTTAAAGAAAAAAAATTAAATGTTAATATTTATGCCTCTGCTTCATTAGAAATAAATGTTATTGGGTGAGATGTTATCTTAAATCTTCTGTACTCTATTTACTGGTAGTCAACACAGAATGTATTTCAGATTTTGTATATATTTGATATTAGCATAATGTTTTAAAAAGTAAAGGCTTATTGGGCCAGCAGTTAGCGTAATGGCTATGTCGCTGGACTCCCATGTAGTCGACCATGGTTCGAGTCCCGGACCCAGTGGCTTAAACTCAAGCCAGGCATGTGTGCGTGCATGCCCAAGATCCCGAGAGGAGAATGGAGAAGAAGGGATTGCGGCGTGGCCATCCCTGTGCAGTGGCCATCCGTCCCTCGTGATTTCTCACTTTCTATCTCTTTGTCTCTCTCTGTCTTTCTGGCGAGTGCACATGCCCTATAGCAAAAACCTCTAAAAAAAAAAAAAAA
>NW_006204133.1:7091911-7102580 GCF_000334495.1 Tupaia belangeri chinensis
AAAAACCTCTAAAAAAAAAAAAAAAGTAAAGACTTGTTTTGGGCTAGCAGGTGGCATGGAGGTAAGAGCACTGGATCCAACATGGCCAGCTGAGAGGTTCCAGTCTTCAATCCGGAGGCTTGAAAACCAAGCCAGGTGCATGCGCATGTGTGCCCAAAATGCCACCAAGAGAATGGAGAAGGGATTGCCGCATGACTGTCTCTTGGGGGATGATTTCGCACTTTCCCTCTGTCTGTCTCGCTCTCTAAAGAGGTCATGCCCCTAGTGACAAACTTAAAAAAAAAAAAAAAAAAAAAACGTAAAAAGGCTGCTCTTCCCTAATAGGATGTGTTCAGTTTTAGCTGCAGTGGCCGCTCACTCTTGAGACGCTGTGCTCTGCTGGCTGCAACCATATGGCAGGTCTGGATTCCAAATTCCTGGTCCAGCCTGCGGGGCTGGTGTGGCGGAATATGCCTGGAATCCCAAGACTCCCGGAGGCTGAGGAAGAAGGACTGCAAGTTCAAGGCTGGCCCGGGCTACCTGGTGAGACATGTCTGAAAGAACCAGGCATGGTGCTGTGCACCCAAAGTCCTGGCTGAGATGCTGAGCCAGGATCGGGACAAGGGAAGATGCTGTCTTTTTTCTTTTTCTTTTTCAAAGTTGCCAGAGAGTAGTTATGCTTACCAGAGAGAGAGAGAGAGAGAGAGAGAGAGAGAGAGAAAGGAAAATACCCCGAATGGTGCATGGTCGTACAGTAGCCTCTTTTCCTCTATGTCTCCACCGTGCTGGGACTCAGGGTCTGTACACACATGCAGCAGTCCATTTTTCAAGCCACAGAGCCTGCGATTCAAATTGTGGTCAGCTATGTGGGATCCAGCTCCCTGAACCACTAGGCTTCAAGGTTGGCCTGCAAAACTGTGTCTTCACAAATGTGTGTCTTAACATACTGGAGATCAAGTTATTCAAGCACTTCAGATTTGTGAATTGAAAAAGACTTCAGGATACAACAGTAATTTCTAAAAACACAATTTGCTAGAATAAATACTACTATTTCATTACAGTTTTAAAGGCATTTTTTTTATTGAAGAAAATTGTCATGTAAAAAGCAAGTTCTTCAAGAACAAAATATTTAGTACTGAATTTTTTTTTTTTTTAATTCATCACCTGTTCTAAGAAGAGCTGCAAGCACGCTGACTGATCTGATCGGTGGCAACTGCACTTCAGAGACTCCTTCAAGGTTATCGTAAAGTTAACTCTTCTTGAGGATGGCCATGGACATTCTGGTAGCTTCTACTATTCATTCCAGATAAACAGGTATTCTCTAAATGCAGCTGCCCAAATACCTGCAATTTCCTCCAGACTAGACTCTCACTCCTGAGAGTTTGTTTGTTTGTTTATTGAAGTTTTGCTATAGGGTGTGTGTGCTTGCTAGAAAGACAGAGAGACCGAAGGTGAGAAATCATCCCCCAGGGGGGATGGCCACGCTGCAATCCCTTCTCCTCCATTCTCCCCTCGGGATCTTGGGCACCCACGCACACGGACCCGGCGTGAGTTTAAGCCACCGGGTCCAGGACTCGAACTGTGGTCGACTACATGGGAGTCCAGCGACAGAGCCATTATGCTAACTGCTGGTTCCTCACTCCCGAGAGGTTTGTAAACATCTTACAGTGGTGCCCTCAGGAAAGGAAGCCAAGCAACTCTGTAACAGCTTTTCCCTTGCTCCAGGGAGAGCTCCTGGAAGGGCCCCATTTCTGCCTGCGAACACCTGCACTTTCAAACTTATCTGGAGCTGTCAGACCAGACGCCCTGGCCTCACTTCCGGGACTGCAGAGGCCACGACCCCAGTCCCCCTGCCTTTGGATTCTGTGCCGACCTCCTCTGCCACCAGTCCTCCATCCCCGAGAGCACCTCCCTCACGGCTCTCCTGGATCGCTGCTGATCTCTCAGAGGCCCAGTGAACCCTCCTTGCTACAACTGGAGGGAACTTTCTAAAACATGATGTCCTCAGAGATCTCTCCAGCGATCTCCCTCATCTGCCCTTAGATCTCAACCTCTACGCATGACAGAGAGCCCCTTCAGGAGCTCACCCAGAGGCGCAACACTGGGTGTGCAGACACCACTGGGCACCACACGGCCTGGTTCTACGGCCGGCCACATGCAGCCAGGTGGGGGCCAGGTGCTGGCGTCTTCTGTTGGCTCCGAGCCTAACTCTGACAGATTGCACTGCTGGAAGAGGCTGCTAAGCCTGGATGTGTAGCCTGGCACCCTTGTGACCAGGCACATCCTGCTTCCTTTCCGAATTTTACTCATCCCTCTGGACACGGTACAGGTCACCATCTGCTTTGCAGAAGCTATGTCTTCTGGAGCCCCGAGGCCTGCACTGTGGTCCTTCCCAGCTACAGCTGTATCGTGGTAGAAAGGGCACCATCTCCTTCACTGGCATTTCAGGCAAGGTCAGTAACTCTCAAATAAAACTCTATATGATACTAAGTTAAACCATATGAAGATATATATATATATGAGGTTTTTGCTATAGGGTGCATGTGCTCGCCACAAAGACAGACAGAAAGTGAGAAATCACTCCCTGGGGGGATGGCCACGCCGCAATCCCTTCTCCTCCAAGGATCTTGGGCACGCACGCACACGTGCCCGGCATGAGTTTAAGCCATCGGGTCTGGGACTCGAACTGCAGTCGACTACATGGGAGTCCAGTGACATAGCCATTACACCAACTGCTAGTCCCAAGTTAAACCATATGAAGATATTTTTTGACTTTCAAGAACAGTACTTCCTTGTGGCTCAATCTGGTACTCCAGAAAATATTGCAGAAGTGATTCGAGAGGATTTAACAAAACAAAACCACACATAAACACGAATTGAACAGATTTAATCTTCCTGAGATTATATTCCATTTGTGATACACATATCACCTGTCAATGACTAGTGGTTTTCAAACTTTTCTGTGCAAATAGTTCAGCTAAGTATCTCGTTACAATGGTCCCCAGTTGGTCTGAGCTACAACCTGAGTGCCTAGCAGGCTTCCAGCCGAAGCCCTGAATATTCTGAGTAGCATGGTATCAGACCACGAGAAGGAATTGCAAGAATCACTTACCTAAAATGTAAAAAATCACCTTGGGCCAGCAGGTGGTGGGTGATTAAGGTGCTGGATCTCACATGGCCAAATGCTTGGTTTGGGTCCCATACTGTGGACTGAGAAACACACCAGGCACACCTGTGTGTATGTGTATGCCCAAAATCCCAAGAGGAAGATGATGGAGAAGGGATTGCTGTGTGGCATTCCCCCCTGGGGGGTGACTTCTCACTTTCCCTCTCTCCCTCCAGTGAGTGCACATGCTCTATGGCACAAATCTAACAATGACACACATTAACAGAACATGAAAACTACTAGTGGAGGGTAACAGAAATGTTTCTCCACTCCATACAATAAGGTATAATCTTTGGCTTTCAATACCTGATTAATTATAAAGCCTCATGTAAGTTTCTAGGCTTTTTTAGCTTCAAAAATAAAGTGCTATGACTTTCAAAGTTAAAACATGGCTAGATTTAAGTTTTAAGCTTTTGAGAAACTTACAGGTTTCTGACAGTGAAGGAAAGACCACCCTTGGAGAAATGCTTTTGGAAATTCGACTGTGTTATTCACCACCCTTGTGTGGCCAGTGGCGATGACGTCTGGATGCTCCCCAATGCGAAGCCAGTTGCTATGTTTTGGTCTCCTCAGCACACTAGTGTAGCAAAATAGCATGTACAGGCCCAGCTGTAGTTGTCGGAGGGCCCTGGGTTCGTATCCTGAGGTCTCCCAGAACCTGCCGGGCATGCCTGTGTGCTCCTGTAATCCTGGCTGGCTGCAGGCCTGGGCGAAGGATCACAGTGTCAAAGGAATCTGTTTCTCAGTCTTTCATGAAAGAAAGAAAATGAAAAATGTACACATACATATTGGACCAGCTGTTGGAGCAGTGGTAGGGGGGTCTGACTGACTGCGTGGTTTGAGTCCCAGACCTGGTAGCTTGGAAAACACGCTGAGCATGTGTGTGTGTGTGTGTGTGTGCCCCCAGTCCTGAGGTGAGTGGAGGAGAAAAGACCATGCATGGACATCCCTCCAGGGAGTGATTTCCCATGTCTCCCAATAGAGAAAATATATGTATTTACAATTATCGACTTACTAGGTTAAAAACAGCAATATCCTAATGGACCAATTCATTACAAGGTATGTGAACTTCAACAGTTTGAGGAAAAGCGAAAGAGCTGCTAAGTCATGTGTGCTTATAACGGAGGTACCCAATGGCCAGGAGGTGCCCTATAAGTCTGTGTGGACCATCCTTCTGGGCCTCCCGCCTGCCCCGGGCACTGCATAGTGAATGCAGTGAGGGAACGGAGCCTGGGAACAGCAACATCTAAACATTCCTCTATAGTCAGCATAGCACTTCTCAGGCATGAGCTTAAAATGCAAGGGAGGAAATGAGGCTGCAGTGCAAGACTGTAGAAACCAGTGCCTCCAAGGTGTTCATTTTAAATGCATTCCTGTGCTTCGGCCCCAGCACCGGCTCCTCTGGCACCAGTGGGAACACGGGCTTTGAAGCCATCAATCCTGATGCCCAGGACTAATGCCTCGGTCCACCAGAACAAGCTCGGCTGCTGTCAGGGAGGCAAAGCGCACAGGGAACGGGCCCCGGAGCCTGTCTGTCCTGACAGAGTCCAGCTGTCAGCATGCAAAGAGATCTCGCACTGTGATTACAAGCACGACTTTAACAGACAGTCCAAATTGTGTTGGCTATTAACAAAAGCAGACAGGTCGCTGGCTTTTACTTTAATTGAAACCAGTATGTCTCAGGTTGATCCTTTTCCTACTTCCATGAGAAATCCTCACCTGAGCTCAAAAATCCCACCTCTTTCTTGGTTTACCCAGGCCACGGAATCTGGAGGTAAAGTCAACATCTAATTTATTTTCACATTTTTTTTTTTTTTTTTTAGTCATCTCATCAGAGGTCATGTGCTTTCCGGAGAAAAAGCAAGCACCTCCAATAGTGTGGCCATGCTGCGGTTCTTTTTCTTCCTTTTCTCCACCGTGTTGGGAATGGGAAATGCACACACTCATGCATGGCGTGTTTCTCAAGCTGCAGGGCCAGCGTTTGAACCAGGGCTGGCCACGCGGGCTCCAGCTCCCGATGCACAGAGCTTAGCTGCTGCGCTATGGGGCTGACACAGCATGCGATTTGAAATGTCTTTAAACCAGCCTTGTAAAGAGGAGATTTTATTTATTTACTGTACAGGTTTTTTGCCTTAAGGCATGTGTGTTGGCTGGAGAAAGATAAAGAGAGACAGAGACAGGGAAGGTGAGAAATCACCGCCCCAGTGGAGATGACCACACCACAGTCCCTTCTTCATTCTGCTCTGAGGATTTTGGGCATGCATGTACATGTACCTGGTGTGATTTTCAAGTCACCGAGTTTGGGACTTGAACCATGGTTGGCCATGTGGGAATTCAGCACTAGAACCTCACTGCCGCCTGCTGGCCCCCACCAGCATGTTCTTTTTAATCAGCTTTGGGAAAGTGACAGACTGTTTTTTTTTTTTTCTTCCTATAAAGGATTATTTTAACTTAACTTATTATTATTATTTTCCAATTTGACCAGAGAGAAAGTGCATGCATGGGAGAGAGAGAAAGTGAGAAAGGAAGCCAGTAGGTCCAGGACTTGAATCATGGTTGGCCAGGTGTGAGTCTTTAACCACCATGCCACCTGCTGGCTCCCAGACTGGTTTTAATAAAGCAGCTTCTTTAACCTCAGTAGCAGAAAAGTGCCCTCTCAGCTTATGGCATTTAACAGAGACCCTTGCCGCAGTCGGCCAGCATGTGACGAACAGGCCACCCTGGTTTCCAGTAGAAAAGTGTGTGTGTGTGTGTCCCCTTTACCTAGTTCACCACATTTCCCTACCCTGTAGCCAGGGCTTCTCATCCCTTGGGAATGCTGACCTCACTGGAACAGGAAGCCGAGAGAGACTCTGGGGGGAAGTGTTGAATACCCTCCCCTCGGGGAAGCTTTGCTCAGTCGGACCCTTCCTTGGCACTGCGGTGACTTCTGGTCATCTCTCAGGCACAGCCCTGCACAGCTGAGGGCTGACCCGGAAGGCCAGCCACACGTGCACCCCTGGAAATGGGGGCTGCCTAGGTCAGCAAAAGTTCCCAAGCACCCTCTCATGATGGCCTGTGTGTGTCATCTGAGTCCATCCTACTCACGTTTTAATTTACCAATCCTGCTGCCACTAGAGCGAGGTTTGTTTAGTGACATGATGACAATAGCCACCAAAGCCAACGCGGCACCCAGGCTGGGGGGTCCACAAGGGCTCACCTCCTGGGCGACTCCGGAGAGGAGCGGGGCGATGATGCGGCCCACGGCGGTCACCGACTGCCCCAGGCCTATGAGGGCGCCACTGGCCTGGGAGCCGCCCACGGTCAGCTGGAGGTCGGTGACGCAAGTCCTGCCGAGGGCGGTGGAGAAGGCCAGCAGCGTGGAGGAGAAGACCACCAGGCCCACGGTGGGCGCCACGGAGTACAGCAGTAGCAGGGCGCAGGTGAGCGCGCTGGAGTGCAGCAGCACGGCGTGTGCGTCGTGCCGGTACAGCCGCAGGATGGGCCCCAGCGCGAAGCCCGCCAGCGCCCCCAGCGCGCTGCTGTAGCTGATGAGGTAGCCCGTGGTCTTCGGCCGCACCCCGAAGCGCTCCTCCAGGGCCAGGACGAAATTGCTGTAGTATAGCATGACCGCCACGGCCATCAGCAGGCGCACGAGGAATATGTCCCACATGTCAGAAAACACCAGGCTCTTCATGTCCCGCAAGGCAGACAGCAGCTGGGCCCAGGGTGGCCACGCAGCCTTCCCACTGGCCTTGGGCTGGTGAGTGCCATCCGCTTCCTGCCATGCACGCTGCACCCGGCGGTGCAGTGACCTGCTGGGTTTCGCTTCACTCCATGGAAACAGCCAGACGAGACCTGGGAAAAGGAACACGGGCTGTTCAGGCGGGCAGGCGCCGGTGCCTGAATGCGGACCGCGTCTCCCTCACAGGGAGCAAACCTGCGTGAGGTCACCGCCTACATTTTTGCACTTGACCTTCCTGTCTACACTTGTTTGGCTTGGGGAGAGACTTTTTGCTACAGGGCATGTACGCCTCCAGGAGAGACAGGAGGCTTAAACCACGCCAGAGGGATGGCCACACCACAATCCCTTCTCCTCTCAGAAGCTTAGGCACACACACGCCAGGAGTGGGTTTTAGGCCACCGGTCTAGGACTTGAACCATGGTCGACTACGTGGGTGTCCATCAACATAACCTTTACACTGTCTGCTGGTCCCTGCCTGCGGTTTTCAATCTAGGTTTTCACATTTCTATCAGGTCTATTATCATGCCAGGGTTCTGGCAAACAAACAAACAAAAAACAAAAACAAAACTCTTCACCGTTTAAAAAAAAAAAACACACACACACACTCAAACTATCCCTATAAAGGATTCACTGTTTTCTCCCCAGCCTATTATATAATGGTCTCCCATAAACCATTATTTCATAGCTAAATAGTTCTAAGTTCATAGGCTTCCCTTTATTAGCTAAGTCTCTGCCTATCCATCTATCTATAATTTTTTTTTAAAGCTTATTTCTTCCATGATATTTCTCTATCATGGAAGACAGAGAGGGAGAAAAGACAGAGAGGGAGAGAGAGGCACCCCAGCAGTCTTCATGCTGTGATCCACCTCCATTTCACCTGGCCCAGACCCCCTCAGGGAGGTACCAGGATGCGAACCTAGGACCTTGCCCATGTAGGTCCAGTTGCATTAGAGTTGTAACCACTGACTGCCCCTCCCCCTCCACTGCCTACAGTTTATAAAGTGCTTCCTAAAGTCCTGTGTTAAACACTAGGATTTTTCTAACCAACAAGACAAGACCTAGAAAATGCCCATTCTCGAGGGACTTAAGCGTAAACAAGTGAAGAGGTAATCAGATTGTAGCATAAGGGCCACCTGGGACAGGCCCAGGCTGCTGTGTGCAGTGACAGCCAGCCTGGGCTTTAGGGTGGGTTGGGACAACATGACAGCAATGACCATCAAGAAGCACCTGCTTGAGCCTCTGCCAGTCTGGGCTAACATTCCCTTTGCAGGTCACACCAAGAGGTGTCATTCTCATGACCCGAGACCTTATGAAGCAGCTGGACTGCCATTCAGATAACCCACCACTGCCCTCCTGTGACTGGCATGTTCCTGTCTGGGTTTACCCCACATCGTCCAAGTATGGTAACATCTTGCCAATCTGTGCCCCCAAATTTTCTCAAAACTGAATTCAAACTTGCCATTCTAGGATAGACTTCCAAACTCATCCCTATGGGCTTCTCGAGACTTCAGTTGGGACAAGTGGCTACTCAGCTGGTTCTTTTGAGCAACTTCATGTGTGGTTTCTCCATACATCATAAGTGCTTCAGCCATGGGTGGATTCATGATGGAAAACTAATGCCATGAGAAAGTGGATCTGGGCTTTCCATCTATTATACTCTTAAAAGGGTCCTTGGCTACTTCAGAATCTTCATTAAAATGTGAAAAAATGGTCACTCATGGACTAAAAAATAAAAGTACAATTTAACAAAAAGAAAAGTGATGGCAGCAACTAACATTTAGTGAGTGCTTAGCACATGCAAGGCATAGGGGTAAAACTCCTTTTTTATTTTAGGTTTCTGCCATAGGGTGCATGCACTCACTGGAGAGAGAGAGACCTAAAGAGGGAAAGTGAGAAATCAGCCCCCTCCTGGGGTCGGGGGTGGTGGTGGTGGAATGGCCACACCACAATCCCTTCTTTTCCATTCCCTTGAGATTTGGGGCATGCATGCACATGTGCTTGGCGTGATTTTCAAGCTGTTAGGTATAGGACTTGAACCGTGGTCATAGACTAGCCCTTTACCACCATACCAACTGCTGGCCCCACCTTTTTAAATTTTTTATTTATTTATTTTTTCATTTGCCAGAGGATGTGTGTACTCAGCAGAGAGAGAGAATGAGGGAGAGGGAGAGGGAGAGGGAGAAAGCACACCCCACTGAGACATGGGTCACATCACAATCTTTTCTCCTCTATTTCTCCATCCTGTTGGGATTTGGGGCGTGCTCACACACACACCTGGTGTTTTTCACAAGCCACTGGGGCTGGGATTCTACCTGTGCATTCGGCCATGTAGGATCCACCTCCTTTAACCTCAGGCCATGGTGCTGGCCCTGGGGTAAACTTACATGCAAAACCTTTCACCGTTCTCCTAACAAAGCTGCGAATTTTGATAGCCCTCTTTATAGATAAAGTGAGGCAATCTGCCCAAGGTTCACACTAAAAAGTGGCAAAGGAGGGGTGTGAACCCAGGTAATCTAGACCCCAGAGTTTCAGTTCCTACCATAACAGAAATCACGTGAGAAAAGACATGAAAAAGCTTTCTCAAAGTGGCAAAGAAAAGCAAGTATCTAAGAAGCTGACAGAGTAGGATTGAAGAAAATGGATGTCATTTGAGAAGAAAGGATGGCAAAACTGGGAGGAAAAGACAAATGTATTATGCTTACTGCACTGGTGATCAGATCCTCCTGTGTGACCCTCCGACTGTCTAGCCCTGCTCACTCACCCCCTCTTCCTCTGCTGTGCTCTGCCTCAGCCCAGGCCTGCCTGTCCCCACGTTTCTTAAGTGAGAAGAAAATATGTCTAAGCCACTTTACAGTGTATTCTGGCTAGACAATCACATTTTGTATGCTGTGGTGATGTCCAGTGAAAGTATGTAAAATAAATAAAAATAATTTTTTTTAAAAAAAGAAAAGAAATCCTTATTGTTTTAGGCCATCACAGCTTTACTATGTATTCCTAACTAAGATCCAGGCACAAACTTAAGCTGCGGCAAACTATTAACCAGTACCATCACTGGAGAATTCGAAGTCGAACTCCGTAATTATTTGCTTTGTTTAAACACTGACTTCCAGCTTTGATGCTATCATGTACCTTCCTTTATGTTTAAAGACGCTGGCCACACCGACTGGCCCTATGTCTGCATTTATTTTATCTCGGTTTACACCAACCCATTAGGCCTTCTCTCCTGACGGAGGTTATAGGTTAAGTTCCTGGCAGGAAATCATAAAGAATCCCAGTGAGGACTGAGATTAAGCACACGAACTTGGCTTCCTGAGTGGAATCCAAATCCACCATGGAATCCATCACTCAACATGGTGCCCTGAATACGAAGGCTCAAGAGGCTGCGGTAAATGTAGAATGTCATTAAGGGTAAGGAAACCCGAACGGCGTGGATCCTCTCGTGCATGAAGTTGTTTATCCATGGGCTGGCCACACGCCAGACTCTAGGCGAAGAGGATGAAAGATGCTTTAAGTAATGGCCCGGCTTCCAAGGAGGTCACAATACAGTATGGATCCTTTTACCCACTGGCTACCACTGAGCATCTGCAGGAAGTCTGGTCTGCTCCGTGCACAGGTGACAGGAATGCACAAGTCTGATAAAATCCCTGCTGTGGTGGAGTTTCCTTAGTAAGTGTGTGTGAGTGTGTGTGTGCGAGAGAGAGAGAGAGAGAGAGAGAGGGGAAACATACAGAACATGAACAAAAAGCAAGTTATTCCTAGAGTTTCAGAAGTGCTTTGAAGACAATTTAGCTAGAAGGATC
>NW_006204133.1:7102599-7116468 GCF_000334495.1 Tupaia belangeri chinensis
AATATTTGAGACATGGTTGATGAGTGGAGGGAGCCGGTGAAGATGTACAGGAATAACATGGCAGAGAGGAAGGAGCTGGTACAAAGCTCTCCTGTAGGCTGACCAGGAAGCCAGAGTGGCTGGCGCACACAAGGGAGACAGAGAAAGGGGAGAGGTCAGGTCTTCCCACCCCTGAGCAGGCTGAAGGGAAGGCCTGGAGGTCTGCAGCAGAGGATAGCTTAGTCTGCTTTTGCTTTTTTTCTAAATCTCCATAATTACATTTTAAAATGTAATAAACTCATTAAAAATAAAAGTAGATGTTTTTATTTATATTTTACCTAAGAGAATAAGTACTATGTCAAAGAATAAAATTAGGGACCAGCAGTTAGCATAATGGCTATGTCACTGGACTCCCATGTAGTTGACTGCGGTTTGAGTCCTGGACCCGGTGGATTAAACTCACACTGGGCACGTGTGCGTGCGTGCCCAAGATCCTGAGAGGAGAATGGGGGAGAAGGGATTGTGGCATGGCCATCCGCCCTGGGTGGTGATTTCCTGCTTTCTATCTCTCTTTCTCTGTCTTTCTGGCGAGTGTACATGCCCTATAGCAAAAACCTCTAAAAAAAAAAAAAAAGAATAAAATTAGACCCTTATCTTATACTATATGCAAAACTCAAAATGGATTAAAGACAAACATAACACCTAAAATTATAAAACACCTAGAAATAAAACTGGAGGGAGGAAGCTTCTTAAAATTAGCCTTGGCAGGCAAGTCAGATGACATGGCGGTTAAGGTGGCTGGATTCCACATAGCCAACTGCATAGTTCAAGTCCCAGACATGATGGCTCGACAAGTACGCTGGGCACATGTGCAGGTGTGCCCAAAGTCCCAAGAAGAGAGTGGAGGAGAAGAAACTAAGGAGTAGCCATCCCCTCAGAGGGTCATTTTTTACATCCTCTCTCTCTCTCTCTTTCTGTCTCTGGCAAGTACATACATCCTAGAGTGAAAAACAAATAAACAAACAAATCCCAAAAACAAATAGACAAAAAATTAGCGTTGGCTATGACTTCTTGGACATGACACCAAATGCCCAAACAACAAATGCATAAACAGACAAAAGGCCTGCCTCAAACTAACAAGCAGTTATATAGCAGAGGACAGAAGTCAGCAAAGTGAAAGACAACTCGGAGACAAATCAGAAATGTAAAGGGCAATCTACAGAATGGATATATGATTTGAGGATCATGCATCTGGTAAGGCATAATATTAAAAATATACAGGGCACTCCTATAACACAATAGCAAAAACAAAACAAAACCAAAACCTAAAAAAAAAAAAAAAGAAAGAATTAAAAAATGGGCAAAAAACTTGAATAATAATTCTCCAACAGAATAGGCAATAGGCAAAAGGTACTCAGGCCAAGTGGAGGCATGATGTTTGAGAAGACTGGGTCTCACATGGCTAATTGCTCAGTTCCATTCCCCAATCTGGCACTTGTAAAACATGCTGGGCGTGTGTGTGCCTGTCCAAAATCCCAAAAGGAGTAAGGAATGGAGAAGGGGTTGTGGTGTGACCATTCCCTAAGAACGGTGCATTTTCACTTTCCTCCATCTGTCTCTCTCCAGTGAGCACACATACCCTTTGGCAAATTAACAAAACTTTTTTTTTTTTTAAAAAGGTGGTTGACATCACTAATCACTGGGAAAATGCAAATCAAACCCATAATAAATGTTAAGTGAGGATGTGGAGAAAAGGGAACCCTTGTTCATTGCTGATGTTCCAGAACATAGACTGGAATGGCTACTAGTGAAAGTGGCAGGGAGGTTCCTCAACACGGTTTTCCTTTTTGAACAAGGAGTATGCCTATTCTAAGAAAAACAAA
This sequence comes from Tupaia belangeri chinensis, assembly GCF_000334495.1. NCBI lineage: Eukaryota > Metazoa > Chordata > Mammalia > Scandentia > Tupaiidae > Tupaia > Tupaia belangeri. The sequence goes on from NW_006204133.1 coordinate 7,104,462, forward strand.
TTGTGAAGAGATAAGAGAAAATTAGGAAGAACAGTCAGTATGACCAGGATGAGTACACAAAACAACCTTCTCATGATTAAATGTCAACTTACCAGCATTGAGAATGAAGACAGAAAAACAGATGAAAGCTGTCAGATAAAACCCGCCATCTAATTCGGTGAGATAGCCGCCAACCATGGGACCCAAGATGAAGCCCACACTGGACGCTGTATTGAAATGTCCGATTACAAATGGCCGTTCCTTTTCGGCAACCAGATCAGAAAGCAGAGCCCTTGAGATGGAGAGGGTATGTTTAAATATACCTGTAAGGGGACAAGAAACATGCACTGTAATCTTTTCTAGCCCACAAGTACCCACCGTGTCATCTCGCACTTAAATCTCCATCCCTGAAGGCATTCTGATCCATTTTCTTTGAACCACTAAGACCATAATTAGACTTGTCTAGCACCACAGTCCTGGTCAGTCCTGACAACCACGTTCCTGTAGCCTTGGCTAGCCTGCCTCCCATACTGACATCCCAGTGACTTTGGTACTTCTGCTACGCAATAGCAGTTCCTAGTGGCTTCCATGGAGAGATTATTTGTTATTCGTTCACCCAGTGAACAAATATTTATTCACACCTACTGTATGGCCAGCACTGTCTCAACCTGGGGCATAAAGCAAGCAAGCGAATTAGAAAAAAGAAAAGAGAGCTATTCTTGACCTCAAAGAGCCTAGATGTTCACCGCGGGGAGTACAGAGTATCCATGAGGAGATGAAGGCAATGGAGTGAAACAGAGCAGGGGAGATGGCAGTGAGTAGGAAGAAATCTGATGGCATGGGCATGTAACTAAGACACGCTGACTACCTACTAGCTTGCGAGTTTGTCCACCAAACCAAGCTGAGGGCTGTGACATGACTTCTGATAGGAGATTAAAATGTACGTCACAACTTTATACTCCCCGCACTTCTGCAGATCTGATTCCTGCGCACCCAGACACCCATGTGGAACACAATACATTCATAAACGTGTCGATGGATTCTGGCCCCAGGCTGCCCACCATTCTGATCTACACACAGTAGGAACTCAATTATGCTGGTGAGCCGGCCTGAGTCTCTTCTGACTGTGAAGTGACCTCCCTGCAGTCGACCTCTCTCTGCACATCGTGTACCACCGTGGGCTTCACTGCATGAGTTCTGGTTCTAGTCCCTGTTCTGTCTCAAATTTAGTGTGGTAACTTCTTTGGGAAGCAAGACTATAAATCTTTTTCAGAAGTCAGTAGACTATTTTGAGACTTGTTTCCTCAATTGTGAGAAAGGACTAGGCTAGGAAACAATTCCCAAGAACTCTTTCAGGAGTTCTATGAAGATTTGGGGGATAACACTGATGCTGGACTCGCCTTACACACGTGAGGGAAGAGGATTGTGATGAGAGCCTCCCGTGGACAACACAGAACAGCCTTCTCTTATCTTTCAGAGGCTGGAGTGGAGTGATGCGGTCATAAAAAGGTCCTCTCTGCTGGTGGGCAGAAAGGAGGGGAGAGAAAAGGATGTGTCCCACTCAGACAGTGCCGCCTCAGGCACATTCGAAGTTAGTGTCTCCTTTTCAGGATGCCAGGAACTGAATCCAAACTGATCTCTCAGGGCAGCAGAACCTGGTGAAGCTCCCTGGGCTCCCTGCTGCTCATGTCCCATCAAACACTGTGGGAGTTACATGGGAAGAAGGAATTATGACATGCAGTTCTCCTTGACTAGGAGAAGACTAGGAGGCACACCCAACAGAACTAGCCCTACTTAGGTCAGGCTGACTTCAAACTAAATACAAGCATGCTAACCCTTTTACAAGTCTTTACCCACTTCGTAACAAATCTAGGTTCTTACGCGTCTCCCTCATCTGCTTCTATACAACTGTGAACAGTACGCAGCACTGAGCAGCAGTGTGAGTTATGCCTAGAAAGCCAACCACGCCAAGGACACACGAGAGCGCCGACACCAGATATGCACAGAACAGGAATCAGTTGGAGTGTAGGGGTGAAGTCTGTTAGAATAATTGTCTACATTTAAGCAAAGACCTCCATAAAGCATATTTTAGGCAACGAAAAGGCACAGTTACGAATTTTGGAGGATATAATTAATAAAACTTTCAGAGTGTGTGTATGTCAAAGAAATGGTATGGAATTCCCAAATGAGCTGATTACCAACTAAGTGTCAACGTAACTTATTTATGCTGCATTCATTTGGGGTGTTAGTTAAAAATTAATAGCTTAACTGAATTTGAGCAGAGCTCCAGTACTGCGGACTTGTCGACCAGGGAAGCAAAGTCTGTCGATGCTCTAATGAGGAAGGTGAGAAGAGAGGCTCTAGTGCTGAGAAAGGTCAATGGAGAGCATCCGTGGTAACCATCCACCCACCAACATCACGCACCACGCACAGGTGGTGGTTCAAAGAACAGACTGTTGCAATGAGTGGACAAAATAAAAGCTATTTCAAGAAGTCAGAAGTAGTCAAGACAATAATGAAACCCAAAAACTCATCCGTGACCTGCTACAAAACAGCACTAGTGTCTTTCCTGAGTAACAGTCAGACTCACAAAAGGCTATAGAAGTAAATCTGGGGCTGAAGTCAAGAAGCCCAGTTCCCAAACTAGCAAGGGAAGGAAGAGTAACCATTGCATTGGCCCGAGGGGTCTGTATCTCCTGACTGCCTGAGTGTAGACAGAGCTCCAGGAAGGAGCCAGGCCTGGTGCAGTAGCATGGCTGTCCCCAATGAGCTTTGCCAAGTACAAGGTTTGCAGCTCTGGACAAGTGAGCAGCATGTCTGGACCTGCTCCGGGTCCAGTAAAGGGCAGCTCCTAGTGATACAGTCACTGCTGTGACTGCTGTCATTATACCTTTTTATGTAAGCTCTGATCGAAGAGACAATGTCAAGCAGGGGAGAGCCACATACAGACACCGAGGTACAGAGAGTACAGGTTTGTCTGAAATGAGCACACACATGCCCAGACAGACACAGACGCACACGTGGGCCAGGACTCACCTGCAGGGACCCTAGCCAGGGCAAACAGGAACACATTTGTTGCTGCTCCGAGGAGGAGGTAGCCGAGGGCACTGAGCAAAATGCACACCAGCAGAGAGGACCTTCTTCCCACCACATCACTCCAGCAGCCCTGAGGAACACAAGTGACAGAAAGTTCTTTGACCCACTTTATAGTAACAACCACTGTCATGTCAATGTCCAAAACAAGGTGACCCACTGTAAAACATCAGGGACTTTGGTTTAAGATCCTGAGATGCTCAGTTCTGCCATTCCATGTGCCACAGTATTATTTTTTATGTCCCACCCACAGGGGAGTGGAAAAATAATATAATTCTCTTTTTTTGCAATAATCATTTTATTTAATGTTATTTATTTATTTATTTTTAATTTGACCAGAGAGGGACAGAGTGAGAAAGAGAGAGAGAGGGAAAGTGAGAAAGCAAGCCGCCAGGTCTGGGACTCAAATCATGGTAGATATGTATTTCTAATAAAAGTTCATATAGTATCATGTATTTTGTAGCTTGATTTTAACTTAACGTAACTTTAACATCATTCTATGACATTACAGTTTGGCCTGTTATTATTTTTAATAATTTACATTCTTCTATATACCAATATTTATTTAATGAACTTAATTTTTGTTAGACTTTTAGTTCTTTTCAATTTGTTAAAAATATATACTACAGGACCAGCCTATGGCACGGTGGTTAGGGTGGCTGGATGCCACGTGGCCGACTACACAGTTTGAGACCCAGACCCAGTGACTTGAAAAAACATGCTAGGCACACTGCGTGTGTATGTGTGCCCAAAATCTAGAGACAGGATATAGAGAAAGAGGAACTCTTATACATTAATAGTGAGGAGGTAAATTAGCGCAGCCCTCATGGAAAACAGTCTGAACATTCTCAGGAATCGAAGTGTAGAACTTCCTTAGGATCCACTTATCCATTATTGGGGATATATCCAAAGCAAAGGAAATCAATATGTTGAAGGAATATCTGCATTTCCATATTTATTGAAGCTCTATTCACAGTAACCAAGATATAGAATCAGTCAAAGTTTCCATGAGGAGATGAACGGATAAAGAAAATATGGTACATATACAACATAGAATGCAAATTGGCCATTAATAAGGTAAATCCTGTCATTCATGGCAACAAGGGAGAAGAGGTGTTTATTAAAATGTAGGTCGAGCTCTCTTCTCACAACCAAAAATATAAAATACGACATTTTCCCCAGTAAACTCTGTGGTACAATTTCTAAACTCTAGTTATCTATTTACTTTTTTTTTAATATCATTGAGGCAAAGGTATATGACTTTTACAAAAAAAAAAAAAAAATTCGGGCTCAGAGTCTAGATACTGAGATTAGGTAATTTAATCAAATTATTAAACTTCATGAATCTTACTTTCACCCTATTTAAAATGAAACAAACTTTCTTGTGCTACTATAAAGCTTAAATGAGAAGAAAATACCATTGTTTTGCAAATTTAATATATGAACGCCTTCAAAAAATATAAATTAAGGAGCAGCTCTTTATTTACTGAAGAATTCCATATGGAGCTGTCTCCGGGGCCTGGTGGGTAAGGCTGTCCACGCAGCTGACTGTGGGGTTTGAGTCCCAGACCCAGCAGCTGAAGAAACACGCTGGTCACATGTGCATGTGTGCACATGCTAACAGGAAAGGGAGATGGAAGAGAAGGGATTGTAGTGTGACAATTCCCCACGGGGGTGTTTTCTCCTCTCTTCTCTGCCTTGCTCTAGTGAGTGCTCACATCCTCTAGCAGCAAAAATAAAAAGAAAAAAGAAAAAGAAATTTTTTTTTTTTTTTTGAGAGATTTTCACTGTAGGGCGCGTGTGCTCGCCAGACAGACAGAGAGAGACAGAGAGACAGAAAGCAAGAAATTACCCCTCAGGGGGGGATGGTCACGCCGCAATCCCTTCTCCTCCATTCTCCTCTCCGGATCTTGGGTACGCACGCACACGCGCCCGGCATGAGTTTTAAGTCACCGGGTCTGGGACGCGAACCGCGGTCGACTACACGGGAGCCCAGCGACATAGCCATTGCACTAACTGCTGGTTCCCAAGAAAAAGAAATTTTTAAAAAAGAGAAAGAATTCCTTATGAACTCTGAATCAATTTCATTTCTTTTAAAAATATATTTTACAACAGATACCTACGGGGAAACATAAGTATAGTACATTGTGTTCACTAAATATGAGTCTACCCTTCCAGCTACTATTTAAAGTTTATTTTATTTTTCATCTCTAGTGAATGGGCAGCAGGGAGAGGGGGGCAGAGACAGAAACTGGCGTCCGAGACTGGATCTCATCATGTTACCAACCCCCTCTATCCCCAGCCCTCCAGGTCATCAGGATCTCGGAGGCTCACAGCTGGTGTGATTTAGGCCCACAGAGATCGGAACCTGAGGTCAGCTATGTGGCTTCCAGCACTGCAGATCTTTACTAACCTATGAAACAGTGGCTAGGACTGTTGTTTAGACCTATGCAAAAATGGATTAAGTCACTAATGACCGATCTATGAGACTATACTGACTCTCACTTCCAACCACTCTATTCCACCCTGCAGAATGACGGCTTCAATAGTATTGGGTTGTTGGAAAAGGCATGACACATTTTTGTATAGTAAAAGAAAGAAAGAAATGTCATGAATTTTCTGACTACTCAATAGTTTGCACCCCCAAAGTTTCATTTCTTAAAATTTGGATATCTCAAAAAAAGAAAAAAGAAATGAAAAAAAAGGGACCAGCAGATGGCGTAATAGCTATGTTGCTGGACTCCTATGTAGTCAACCCTGGTTCAAATCTGGACCCAGTGGCTTAGACTCATACTGGGTGTGTGTGCATGCGTGCCCAAGAGGAGAATGGTGGAGAAGGGATTGCGTGAGGCCATCCCCCTGGTGGCAGTGATTTCTCACTTTCTGTTTGTCTCTCTCTGTTTTTCTGGTGAGCGCACACACCCTACAGCAAAAACCTCTCCAAAAAATTAAAAAGAAATTTGGATGTCTCCCCAAAAATTCATTTCTTAGATCTTGATTGTATTGTTAAGAAAGCTTAATTCCTTCAAGTTTTCCCCACAGGGCCCCCTTGGGTGTGACGGTGTCATTAGGGCAGGGCCCCCGTGATTAAATTTGGATGTGTATATGAAGAAATGAGAAGGGAACAAAGCCCCGTGGATGCAGACCAAGCTCTCCTCTACTAAAATTCTGGCTTCCATCCTTCTGTGATGCCTTTGGACTTCCCACATTTTGGAGTCAAAATCAACTTCTACTCCGTTAAATTCACCCAGTCTCACATTATTTCTGTTCACAATGCAAAAATGGATTAAGACAGTCATACAACCAACCACTCCACACGGCCCCTCTACACACTTAAGTCTTAAGTTATAAACAATAAAACATGCAGTTGACAATGCACAACTTCAAACAGAATCTTATAAGTTGATTTGATTGTTGTGAATTAAGTAAAGCAAACAATCACATTGGTAATAACTTTTATTTATATTTTATTCACTAGAATAATGATTATTATCTCTAGAAAAAAAATAGCAGGGAATCATAGAAAGGACATGTCATAATTTTTTTAAAAAATAGTTCTCAGCCCAGATCTACGGCTTACCACACTGTGTTCAGTTCAGAATCAGCCTTTAGCCCTCGCCTTCGCACAGGTCAGAAGAGGAAGAAAGATCACGAAGGATCGCAGAAGGATCCTACTTGATCTACAGTGTTGTACGTTCTCCTTGCGCGCCTGCCTGCTTCCTGGTAACCCTCAGGCCCCAAACTTTACTGCAGCCATGAGGACGACTCTCCAGGGTGTATGATACTATTTCCAAGATGTTTGTAAGATGGGAGATAACTTACCACCAATGTGCTAGAAAAGAGTTGCAAAATGCCATAGGAGGAGCCTGAAAAAAAATATCAATAACATCAATAAAATATACTGGACCCGTCTAGACCTACTGCAAAAATGGATTAATGTGGCAATAATTACACAGAAGTATGCAGGAAAAAAAACTAGGGTAAAAAAACAGTTTTAAAAAAAGGAAATTGCAGGGGCCAGCAGGTGGCGTGGTGATTAAAAGAGCTGGATTCCCACATGGCCAACCGGGACCATGGTTCAAGTCCTGGACCTGGTGACTTGCTTTCTCATCTTCCCTTTCTCTCACTCTCTCTGTCTCTGTCTGGTCAAAGTTAAAAAATAATAATAGCAACAAATGGAATTAAATAAATAAATAATTCTTAAAAAAAAAAGGGGGGGTGAATCAGCAGTTAGCATAATGGCTATGTCGCTGGATTCCCATGTAGTCGACCGCGGTTCGCGTCCCGGACCCGGTGGCTTAAAACTCACGCCGGGTGCGTGTGCGTGCATGCCCAAGATCCCGAGAGGAGAATGGAGGAGAAGGGATTGCAGTGTGACCATCCCCTCTGGGGGGTGATTTCTCGCTTTCTGTCTCTATGTCTCTCTCTGTATGTCTGGTGAGCGCACGCACCCTGTAGCGAAAACCTCTCCCAAAAAAAAAAAGAAAAAAAGGAAAATTGCCCCACATCTTTTTTTTTTTCCCCCTACTTGGCAGAAAATAAATCCATTTTAAAAGAATTTGCTATAGGGCACATATGCTTGCCAGAGAGAGAGAGAAAGCGCTTCCCAGGGGGAATGACCACATTGTAATCCCTTCTCCTCCATTCTCCTCCTGGGATTCTGGGTATACATGCATGCACACCCAGTGTGTTTTTCACGTTGCAGGAACCAGGACTCAAATAGTGCAATCAGCCATTTGGGGTTCAGTTGTCTGAACCACCCAGGCTACTGACGGACCCTGTAAATCTATTTTTATTAAAAGGCCTTCAAAGTAAAATTGAGGATACACAAAAGAGAGAATAATAGTGAGGGTCCAACTTAGGACCCTCAAAGTAATCCTCTGACTGAAAACTGGATCGCTCCGACTTATAAGCTGGCATAAAAAGTATTCAGGGGACTTGAATTCCGAATCCTAGAAAATTCTGCTAAGTCTTACAATTTGAACATTGTCTCATATGCCACTAACATTTTAGCTACATAAAATGCTTCAGTTTAAAAAGAACTTAAAGGTTTAGTAGCGTTCTTTAACCTCAACGATCATTCCACAAGTCCCCTCAGCTTTTCCTAAAAGCCCTCCTGCTGCTCCAGTATAATTCCAATACATTCCTCAAGTGAAACCAAGTCATGAGATGAGCCCAGCAGATGGCATAATGGTTCCACTGCTGGACTCCTACATGACCGACGTGGTTCAAGTTCCGGAACCAGAGGCTTAAAACTCATGCTGGGACACACGTGCATACATGCCCAAGATCCCAAGAAGAGAATAGAGGAGAAGGGATTACTGCGTGGCCATCTCCTGGGGGGATGTTTCTTTGTCTCTCTTGTCTCTCTGTGGAGCACATGTGTCCTATATCAAAAAAAATCTAAAAAAAAAACAAACAAAAAAACCCCATGATGTGTATCAAGATTTAACAAATATGTACAAAACTGTCTGAAAACACTCTTTGTCCAGTTTGTGCACGCTCAAGAATTGCTCATCTTGGAGTGAGCAGGTGGTGTGGTGGTTAAGGCGCTGGATCCCACATGACTGACCACAGTTTGAGTCTCAAACCTGGCACCTTGAAAATCATGCCAAGTGCTAGTGCGTACATGCCCAAAATCCTGAGAGGAGAATGGAGGAGAAGGGACTGCAGGATGGCCATGTCTCCTGGGCAGGCGATTTCTCACTTTGCCTCTCTCTCTGTCTCTCTCTAGTGAGTGCACACATCCTATGACAAAAAGCTAAATAAAGAAATAAATAACAACTATTAATCTTAACGATTCTTATCAATTAGCACTCTTAAATCCAGCAATGTCCTCACTCCTTCATAAATCAGCGGCTTTTGGATGCTGCGCAGGCAGAGAAACCATACAGGCCTGTCAGGGTGCCGGGACAGTGCAGGAGCTTGCCGCTAACCTGCCAAGGCTCACCCACACCCTGTCCCTTCAAGGTGCCATCTGTGTAGATTATGTTCTCATCCCTCCCATCAGGCTAGGAGGGTTCCTGCAGGCTACACGGCCAGCTCCTCAGTGAGCCTCGGTCAGTGTTGGTGACAGCCTTGGTATTGGGGGTGCGAGGAAAATGCTCCAACCTTAAAACCTCTCTGAAAACAGGTAGTCCAGAAATGATGAACGACAGTGGCTCTTGGGTAACATTTGAAACTATTCTGGAATTTTTTTTCTCTTGGTTTCCACTCACCTTTAGGATAATATCTGGCGCCAAGACTGAGTTGTCTCCAGATACTTGGGGGGATTTAAGATGCGGCGCTCTGACATCAAGCAGTATCAACCACTCACCTACTATTCCAGCCACTGTTGGACTTGCTCCAAGGGACCGGACGTGAAGGCTCAACAAAGGGACAACCATGCTGACACCAAACAAATCCTAGGAGAAAAGAAACACCGGCCGACTAACGTTAGGACCCGAAGCCTAGGTGTCGTAAGTTCAGTGAGAACCCGAAGCCTAGGTGTCATAAATTCAGTGATCTCTGGGGTTGCAGAGGAGACCCTTCATAGGATGCTCATGCAGAGAGCCTTCCCTGAGCCCTGCAGTGACCCAGGACCACAGGTAGACAGGGCTGCAAATCCGGAGCTTTCCCGTAGGCTCCCAGCATGGCATGGCAGCACCCACACCTGTGCCGCTGGAGCTGGGCTCCGAAGCCCAGGTGTTTTTACACTGGTCAACCTAAAACTGCATACTCATTTAAAAACAAAAACAAAAACAAAAACAAAAAAGCCCAGGCTGGCTCTGTGGCACAGAGGTAATGTGCTGCTCAAGAGAAGTCAGATCCCAGATGGCACCTGCAATTCTAGTCAACACCAAACATGCCAGGCATGAGAGCTCGGGATCCAGTGGCGGGTGGACTGGAGGACCAGACCCTGTGGAGGGTGCCTCTCTCTCTCTCTCTCACTCTCTCTCTTCCTCTCTCTGTCTCCTCCTCCTTTTCTCACTCCCTCTCACATGCAGGCACATGGGCTGTATCATGAATATAAAAATATTTTAATAAAGTCAGTATCTAAAATTGTAAGCAAGCAAGAAATCCTAACTGTATTCTGCAGTGTGCCATACTGATCAGTCGTCACACGTAAATGTCCAACTACCCTGTTGGAGGATGCATTTTAACTTTAGCTTTTTGTAACTGTTAACATTCAAGGCAGATACGCTATGGAAGTTCCTCACGCATTAGCTTGTTGGGAAAGTCATGATCTATGTTTCCAGGTTTTTCTACGCAAAAACGCATCATGACCTTCAACACCCCAATAAAATAAACATACAAAAAGTCCAAAAATTGTCTGTGGCTAATGATGTGGTTAGAGAGATGGGGACAATTGATAGGGAGTTGGAGAAGAGAGCTAATGTTCGGGGACCTGTTGTTTAGAGCCGTTACACGGTAACACCTGAGCAGGAAGACTCAGTAAAGCGGGAAGGACAGGGAAGGCTGGGATGGTGGGGGAAGGTCATTTTTTTCCCAGCTAAGTCACAGAAAGTGCGTGGGCTCTGGGGTCAGACAGGTTATTCTCAGCTCCATCACTTCCTCAACGTGGATCCATGGAGTTACTCTTTGCTATCCAGTTTCTGAGCAATCACTTGTAAAAAAAACAAGGAATGCCCACCTGCTAGGAACACGATGAGTGTTAAGTGACATAAAAGTTTTTGTTTTGCTTTTTTTTTTTTTTTGAGAGATTTTCACTGTAGGGCATGTGCACTCGCCAGACAGACAGAGACATGGAGACAGAAAGCGAGAAATCACTCCCCAGAGGGGATGGTCACACCGCAATCCCTTCTCCTCCATTCTCCTCTTGGGATCTTGGGCATGCATGCACACGCGCCCGGCGTGAGTTTTAAGCCACCGGGTCCGGGACACAAACCGCGGTCGACTACGTGGGAGTCCAGAGACATAGCCATTACGCTAACTGCTGGTTCTCAGTGACATAAAAGTTAAGAAAGGCTTGGCACATGGCAGAAGCCCAACCATACTTTCTCTTTTCTTCAGTTCTGGAGATAAGTATGGCTCCTTTCTGGTAGGTATTCTGAGTTAATAGAGGGAGTATTAATTTTTTCTTTAAGTTCCATTTTCACTCTCCCTTCTCTTCCTTATGTGCTAAAAAAAAACACATTTCACACACAAGGTCTTCTTTACATGTCCTTTGAATTTCTTCTCCTATTAACTTGCTTACTTGCCAAAGAGGGGAAAAACAAAAATATGTAGACCATCAGTGGCATGGTGGTTAAAGTGGCTGGATCCCACATGGCTGACTGCATGGTTCAAATCCCAGACTTGGTGGCTTGAGAAACACACCAGCTATATGTGTGTGCATACACCAAAATCCCCACAGGAGGGAGAAATGGAGAAGATATTGTGGCATGACCATTCCCCATGCAGGGGAAGGGTGCTTTCTCTCTCCAGCAAGCACACATGCCCTCTGGAAATATTTTTTATTTGGGCCCAGTTAATCTTTTGCTTTCCCTTCTCCCACGTTCACATACAGTCGCACGACAGAAACACAAAGGATATGGAAACATACACTTTTTAGTCCTTTTCCATGGTTACATCTATAGGTGGCTCCATATCAAATATCCAGGGTTATTAAACAGCTCATAAATCACAAGAACTATGGTTTATTATTTCAATTTTATAACTATATTTATAATTTCTTTTGGGTCCAAGTCAATTTGTTTTCAGCTTTACTGTCAGTTGTTCCTTTCAGCCTAATACTCGTTTCCTTTAAGACTCATAATACACGGGAACCAGCAGTTAGCGTAATGGCTATGTCGCTGGACTCCCACGTAGTCGACCGCGGTTCGCGTCTCGGACCCGGTGGCTTAAATCTCACGCCGGGCGCGTGTGCGTGCGTGCCCAAGATCCCGAGAGGAGAATGGAGGAGAAGGGATTGCGGCGTGACCATCCCCCCTGG